>NC_051162.1:163658355-163692462 GCF_013339745.2 Dermacentor silvarum | reverse complement strand
CCAGTTTTCATCCTCTTCATTTCACTGTACTCGATACTTCGTTCCCACGCGCCATTGTTCCGCCGGCATCAATCCTCGCCTTGCCGTCAATTCATCGTCATTATGCCGTCGCCGTCATTCCTTCGTACCCATGTCATCATCATAGTTCTGTCCTCGTCAGTGCATCGTGGTCATGCCTTAGTTGCTATGCCGTCCTGGTCATTCCGTCGTGATTCTGCCGGAGTAATGCCGTCATTAGTCAATCGCCACTCCATCGTCATCATGTGTTGGTCTTCACGTCATTGTAATGAAGCCGTTGTCATACAAGCGACATAATTTTATCTTCGTCAGGTTGAGGTCGTCATGCTGTCGTCACTATTACATTATCGTCATAGAGTCATTTTTGCGCCCTTATGGTCGTTTCATCGTCGCTAATATGTCGTCATAATAATGGCTTCATATCATCATTATATCGACGCGCTAGGCATTTCGCCGTCGTCTAATCATCGCGATTCCTTCGTTATCATCTGTGGGGTCTGAATAGAGTAGTGGCGCAAGTGTATGTTAACAAGTCTTGTCTACCTTAGTGTGGCTAATGAACCCGCATGAGCTACGAAATGTCTCCGAGTATTTTAGCTTCATTCAGTAAGTTACCGCAAATTTTGCCTAAAGTTTTTATTCAGTGAGGCGTTTGCCACCGAAAAGATATCCAACTTCATCCTGCAATTTTCATTTTAACACACAGTTTCTAAAGAAGACCAGCCATTCCTCGAAAACACCACGAAGAGCATTGCCTAAACAAATTCACACAGCCCATAAATTCGCAATTTTTCAATTGATAGGCACACAAGCACGAGCAGTAAACAATTATAGTGGAAACGCTTAGAGCGACAGAAATGCTCTCCAGACACTCTAAAATAAACGAAGAACATGACTAAATTTGCAGGTCTGGCGCAAATAACGCATCACGGGTCAATGACAGGATTTCTGAATGAATGAAACAAATGACTGCTTAGAGATTTGGGTGTTTGGGAACGTAATGTAACGAGTGGTAGGATGTTTTTTATGTAACCATGAAAGATGATGGAACAATTTTTACACGCAGCCTGTTTTGCCTGCCAGCGGGAACACACGAGGAGCATAAAAATGAAGTAGAAATATGATATCTTGGATATCATATATGAACTGTGTGGTACACCACTACTAATCCCCATATAAAAATAGTCTAGCATCAAAGCGACAAACACTGAATCACCGTGTAACAAGATCGACGTCACACACTAGCAGCGATAGAATGCTACCATTAAGCGATCAATAACGATACCGTATAAAATCACTGTGTACAAAGAAGTGGAAACGCAGACAGTAATGTGATGAATCACCGCAAAAAAGAACAAAAAAAGAAAAAAAAAACTAATTGCAATGCGCATAGATATACACTCTAAGAAAGCTTGTACGGCTGGGAAGTTGACATTTTAAAAATATTTATTTGTTGTTGATTTTTTCTTAGAAGCAACACTGTTATCCTATACATTGAAATTAAGGCACCACATTCCGTCTATATAACGCGAGTGCGCTTGTAGCAGTGGTGTCACACGGACATCTACCTTCGAGCCAAGAGTTTATACTTCGGTGAGTGTAAATCGCTAAAACTGGTGCAGCCATGTAGTTTCGAAATTAGATGAAATTCATTACCGCATTTTAACTTCTTTCGCGTGCATATTCTTAATATAGTTGGGGTTAGCTGATAGTAAATTTTACTGACAAGCTTAACTAGAGAACAGAAAAGGCATTGAATAGCACGCGGACAACCAAGAGTGTGTGTCTTTGCTGTGTTGTCTTTTGCGTCTTGTGCGAGCCACAGAGGGTATATGGACACTCGGATACTGAAATCACGTAACCATATCCCCACGTGTCCACTATTCACGCGTAAAAAGCTTACATGCATAACCTATGATACAGGTAGGGATGTCCAGTGGTCGAATCTAGAAATCCTGCTGCTCCCTACACAAATCGCACTTAAAACCGAACTCGTCGATGAAGAGAGATTTGAGCTGCACTGTAGTCAACTCCCAGCGCCTGCGGTACTCTGGCGGAAGTGTAATCCGCTCTGGCTGTGGTCCCAGACTCAGGCTGTTGTGTGAGCCATTTGTGCTGACGGTGGATGCTGATGGGCTGGCTCCGCCGCCTACCTTTATTGTAGTCGCTCACTCCATGGTCGCTTGCGCTCCCTATGGAGTCCAACAAATTTCGCATTGGCCAAAAATCGTGGCGGTGATTGGCATCTGTTTGTCTTGCTACCTCAGTCTCTTTACAGCATTTCTGGACCTACGTGTCGAAGGCGGGGCGGCATATCAAAGCAATCGTCAAATTACAGATTTGTAGCCTTATAACTAATAATGAACATCGGCCTTAGTTTGATAAAACATTGCCACGTATACTTATTTACCTTTCTCCGGTGGCCACATTTCAAAGGTTAACAAATGGTAAACGTTATCGCTCGGCGCAGATCGCGCTAGCACGTATCGGACATTTTTCGATAGTTTTCGATGGTTCTATCCGTTGTTTGTTGTCACTGAACCTTGTGTAATCTGATTGTATGCATGACGCGAATTGTGTAGTACTTTCTGGAAGACACGCGGGCACCAGCGATTACGCTGGAGCTTTCGACGAGTCATGCATAAAATCCGACGCGCTTGACCCGCTGATCAAATTTTCGACCATCACCGACAGTGTTCACCGCTATCGCTGTGCTTGACTGTTACTTGTTTTTCTGGGAACATGTTCGCCTACTAAAGAGTTAGTTTCATGATTCACAGTTTTCGCTTCCGTCTTTTTCACCGTAAATATAACGTGACAATATACTTACTCTGCCACAGTTGAAGCAGCTCACTCTGCCTGTGGCAGAGTGAGCTGTTTCAAATACGACCACTCCCGCTCGGATCGAGAAACGCACTATCGACGTCGGTACGCGTCTTCGCACGTAGTGCGCTATAGGTTAAAGTGTGCTTAGATTACCTCTTGCGCGGCACGACAACGGTGTCATCTGATTCTGCGCATGCTACACATATTCGCGTAATAGTTTGTTTCCTCCACACAAATATGCCAAAGTCGCGCAGTTGGTATGGTGGCAGATATATAAGCGATAATTGTGTTATATGTTTTCGTTACATGTGGCTTTAACAAGCGACCCCCTATACTTACAGTAATTAAAGGTGTTTGTCGTCAAAACTTAAGAAGGAAGTTAAGTGAAGTGTTGGTGTGGGAAACAGTTATCACACACACCCTCCCAGGTAATGTAAAAAAAACCAATAAACTACGTTCTATTCAATTCGCGTTTATGTTATTACACATTATTCTCAGAAGGCACTACGCTGACAAATTTGACAGTCTCAAAGTAATGCAGAAAAAGGCGCTCCACTCAAGAAGACCTTGGTCAGGGAACACACACATAAAATCTTTCATAAACACAACATTATAAAAGCTGGGAGCATTTATAACCGCACGCGGTTAGAAATGCATAAGAGTGCTACATGAGGCAAAATTGCAATGTTCGTACATGTAACGAATTTTGCATGTTATTCCTTTGAGATACCAGCGACGACGCCAAACCCATTTCTCTCGTACTGATTACAGAGAAGACAAGGTACGACACCCAATGCCATCTACACTGAATAAACATGATTAACCAGATATAGAGAAACCTAGATTAACAAACGAATAGATTTTCTATCTTTTTGTGTTAGCAGCGCTAGACTCAAGTTCAGAAATCATTGCACCTATTGGTTTTTCCCAATTGGCATGTTTGTATAAACTTAAGTTAAATATTTTGGCTTCATGTATGTGCTATGTTTAAGATGATTTCTTATTGTGGGTTTCGCAAAGGATCCTGTGGCAACTCACCTGCTGATGTGTAAATGTGATTGTGTGAATAATACATATTCTTTTATTAAATGCGTAAGAATTTATTTCCCCACTCAACGAGGAAACGAGTCAGTTCGCCTGTCAGGTAAGACGAATCGCTATAAAGAAATCATGCATAAAACAAAATAAGTTCAAAAGGAACAACGTTGGTGGTCGTGAGTTTCTAATCTACGACCCGACGCTCAGAAGGCCCACTGGGCGAAACACCCACGCTTGCAGAAGGTGATAAATCTGAATAATATGAATGTGTTGTACAATGTGAAATGCCAAAGGAGGGCGGTTTCTATGAAGGCTCTGTTAAAATATTTGGTTATGGTGGAATAAAATTAATCTCTAGGACCACATGCACAGCTGACTTGGAGCATTGTAGACATCAGGAAAATTTCGACTTTGCTCAAATTTAATGCGAAACACAGCACATCCCCGATGCGTTTCGGTGGTCGCGGGAGGCGCCATTCATTGGGGTGTTCCTTCAACGACCGAAATGCCGCCGAACTCTGATGGCTCATGCGCTTCGCGTAACGCAACACTGGCAGATAACAGTGTCTTGATTAGGCTAATAAGGAGTGATGAGGGCTTATATGGGTCCCATCACGGTTAATAATAGTGCGACGTGGATAGATAAAGTGCTAAAGAGCCATAAGGGCTTACAGTGATTGGAACAATTCTGATAGGGTTGATAACGACCGATAAGTGTTCATAAGGCTCGCATAGAGTCTGATAAGGACCGATAATAGTTTATAAGGGTCGGATCATGTCCGATAGGTTGGTAAGAACTGAGAAGGATTGATAAAGATCGGATGAATTGCAATAAGGTTGATAACGATCGATAAGAGGTGATAAGGGCCGGATTGCGTCCGATAAGGTTGATAACAACCGGTATGGGTAGATAAGGGTCGCGTCTAGTCCGATAAGGTTGATAATGATCGAGAAGGGATGATGAGTGGCTATATTGGTCGGATCAAGTTTGATAAAGTTGACAATGACACCGGGATGCGTGGAGATGAGCCAGTGGAACAACGCTTACGCATACTTAGACAACTCCAGTGGAGCTTCTGTGTGAATATGTTTATGTATACTTCGAATGCATTTTCGGTGACCATTCTTTCTGTTTCGTTGAACCAGCGCCTCCTACATATTTTTTTCAATGCCAGTACAATCGCTCGCACCGTAATGGGAGCCGTTGGTGCACCTTAATTCAGTGAGTTACCGAGATGTGGCGCTACCCGGAGGGTTCGACTAGACTTACTATATATGACTCCCGCAGGGAACCATATCTGCGGGAGTTATATACAGTAACTCTAGGTACGACTGCTTGCGTCACGCGTTCGTCTGAGCGCGCGCCGCTGCCGCTCCAGAGGACATGCGGTAGACGCTTCACGCGTCTGTCAGGATTACTTCCTCCGGCTTCCGTGGTGAGGCGTCACCCAGAGGGTACTCTCCCCCACAACCGTAAAGCAGGAGCGAGTGCTAGCCGACGGGGAGAGTAGGAAAGGACAAGCGGAGAGGGTGGCGAACCATTGGATCGCCCGCATCTGGCTGGCATTGAAAAAAATAGAGGAGGCGCTGGTTGAGCAGAAATATACTAACTTCAATAAGTAACAATGCGAAGGGTTGAATTGGGCACCGATATTCTAAAAAACTTGGAGGACGCTTAAGCATCGCCTTTAAGAGTGGAACGCGATAGCATTCAAAGTTTCCTGACAGCTTCTTACGAATCTGGGCACCTGCAGCTTATGTAACTTTAATTTTTACCGGGCAACGCTGACGGCGAACGCAATGTACCATAGCCTCCTATATAATCTGTGCCTGCCGGATTATCGGCGATTCCATGGATAGCGGTCGTCGGCGGAAGTATGGCGGTGGCGCCACTTACGTAGGGTTGTCGCGTGCGAACTTTTTACGTTTTTGGTGCTCATATGTGACAAAAAAACGTAAAAGTAAATAAAAATTGTGTAAATACATATATATGTTAGCGTTGTTTTAATATAGCAATATAAAGCGGTCGTCGTCGAAACTTGGGATGGGGGCGCCACCTACGTATGGGCCTAAGGAGCGCTTTTTGAAAGGTTGCGAACTACGCGCTCGTCGCGCTTCTCTACTGAAACAAAGTATGAGTGATAGTGCTGCTTGGCATGAAGATGAAATCTTTTCTTTTTTTATTCGGCCAGAATGTCATCAGCAAAGAAAGCCTGTGTATCTCTAAAAACGGCGCCGTAAGCACTCCGGTTCTCGGGCGCGACGGGTGCATTTCAACTGGGGTGAAATTTGAAAAATATATGAACTTAGCTTTAGGTGCATGGTGTAGAAGACCAGGCGGTCACATTTAATACGGAGTCCCACCATACTGCATCCCTTATGATCATGTCGTTGATTTTGTACGTGAGCTCCCATATATCCTCTTTAGTATTTAATTGTGATCTTGGACAGACGTACCACGCGAGTGCGTCGTCTACTTCTGAAGCTTCGAAACATATTTATTCACTGTTATATACTAATTAAAAACTCGCCGCTCGTCATAGCAATCAAGAAATAAATCATGACTTAACCATTTGTACAAAAAAAATGCTTTATTGCAAGGTCCATCGTCGAAGTTGCTCACTTCGCACCACGAACACCTGTGTTCACTGTGCCCGCTTGATTACAACTTCAGATACTTCCTCGACAGCGGTTTCCGAGCGAAGTTTTTGCATACATCGCTTTTGTCGGTCACAGCGGAGGCGTAGTTGCTGAGCAGGGGCTTTATGAATCGGGAGCACACAAGTTCAACCAATTTTTGGCGGTGCTGGTCGTCACCCATCGTGCATCGCAGAAGGGCTGAATCTATCAGCGCTGGTGCAGCTACATTGAGTAGCGATGCCAGGGGCCTTCGGAGATTTGGTGTCTCCGTCAATGCACTGTTAGTAAACATTCTTAGCGTTTCTAGGACGTAAAGAAGTTCGTCTGAGGGGTATAGCAGTCCGCCTCTGTCCTGATTCTTGGTGAGCTGTTGAAGTGGCTGGCTGCTGGGAACTTTGCTTGTTAGTTCACCGCAGTTATCACATTCCATGTGCTCTCTTACCACTCGTGCTATGTATCCGCCCATGTAGACTGTTGCTGTCACTTGCAGGGTCGGCAAGCTTGCTGGCACGGCTTTGCACTTTGAAGCGCTCCAGGATGTGAATGGCAGCTGAAGGCAGAACAGACGGTTCTTTGCGTGTGCGAACTGCAGCGGGGAGCGCCTTGCTTTGTACGAGCTCTTGCTCGTGTAGGATGTTGCTACATTCAGGCACGGCTACGATGCCTGTTTTCAGCAGTTTCTCAAGGCCACTCATCGCGGAGCGCACGTCCAATTGGTCATTAGAGCCCAAGGATCGCCTCAACGTGCCAAAAAGGGATTCAATGGGGTCGCTATTAAATTTCCTTGTCAGCACAAAGCAAAATTTTTCTTTTGCAAGCAAGTGCCGAACGCAAGCGACCGTGGAGTAGGTTGTCAGGAGAAGCGCCTCGTAGGTTTCTGCCGTGAGAAAATTGTGCGCGGAAGGCGACCTGTTTTTCAATTCTTCCAGATACATGGGAAAAGTTAGTTCCAGCCATTCGAGGCGGCTATCGTCGGAGTCATCATAGTGTCTAACATCGGGATTGTTTTGGTGGATGTATTGTGTCGTGTTGCTGGTGTCGTGAAGTAGGAACCAACGGTAGATGTTCTTCATGGAAGTTATTGTTGGCCCTGCTGCAGCGAAGGAGTAGTCACAGCTGTGCCCTGCCTGCCCTCTTAAAATTCCAAGGCCGCCGTCACGCTTGGAGAAAAAATTTCCAGCGCACGCTTGACATTCATTTTTTCGATGTTGTTCGGGAATACATGTTTTCTAGTAAGTTTTCTCACGGGTTTAACGATCATTTCCTTCTGCAAGTCGTATATTTTCTTCAAGTAACGAGAAGATATTTCTCCGTCCGGGCCAATTTCTCTTTCCAAAAATTGAGATCTTACATTTTTCAGGACATGGCAGCAGTCGAAGCTGAGAAATAAAAGTCTGTCGGGATC
Source organism: Dermacentor silvarum (assembly GCF_013339745.2). Lineage (NCBI taxonomy): Eukaryota > Metazoa > Arthropoda > Arachnida > Ixodida > Ixodidae > Dermacentor > Dermacentor silvarum. The sequence goes on along the minus strand of NC_051162.1, from coordinate 163,684,535 downwards.
AATCGGGTGTTCAATTCTGTAAGTCAGAAATCCGCCGCAGAGGTCTGTCATGGCACTCACGTTTATTTTGTGGTTGTCAGCCACGAGTCTGTCCACTTTGAAGCCTGATTCTTCAACGTTCTTAATAACTGATCGCACCAGCTGCGACAGCTGAGAACCAGAGAGGCTCTTCGTGAAGAAATAAGACACTGTAATCCTGTAAGATGTTGACAGGCCATTTATGAGGAAACACAACAGCGAATTTGCCAGCAAGGGCTCATTTGCTGGGTCGTCCGCTTCGCCTACGGCAGCATGGCCAACAAAACAATCTTGCTGCTTGTTGTACTGCAGCTTTGGCTTTATTCGCATTTCATCCATGATGAGGGAGCAATGTCTTGAAGCAGGCGACGTCAGTTTCTCACTCTCTGCTTTTAAGCGCAGCTTTATCAGTGAATTAAAGCCTGCTTCACCACTCGTGCCCCCGAGGAATTCTTGAAGGGTGGTCCTGCTCGGCAGCTTGAGCAGTCTTTCTTTCCTGGCATGCTCATAGGCCTTGGTAGATAGGTGTCTCAATATAATGCAGTGGCGCACAACATCTTCCGACCATGTTGGTTTTTTTCGTCTGAAATTAATTATTTGATTCCAAAGGAAGACAGCCGATGTGTCTTTTTGCTTGGCTTGCTGCCTTATGTATGACATATCCGCAAAGTTGCAGTCTTCCTTGACTTTTTCTAATTCTGATTTATATCTGTCAACTGTGTTCTGGAGTCTATCAATCTTTCTTTTCATTTCTCTTTCTTTTCTCAGCCATTTTGCTTTCTCGTTTGCGTAAAGACTGCAAGATTCTTCTTCTTCGTCCATCTGCGCCTCTTGGACAACTATATCAGAGTTATTGTCTGCTTCCTCATCAAAAGCCCTTGGTGGCGCACATAGCTGCTCTTGCACCGCAATTGAAGAAGACTGTGCGCGTTGTTCTTTCTCGGTGGATCTTTCAAGCTCCATAGGCGTCTCTGGTACACTGGCTGAATTATTCATTTCTTTGCTCTGTGTAAGTTCACTTTCTGAATGACCAATGTGCTCAATCGTGCTTTCTGCAGCAGGCGCACGCAGAACTTTCGACGATCTCTCCGGAAAGAGCGCAGGCACTATGCCCTTCTTTAGACGGCGCCTTTGGCCATTCGTAAAATCTTCGTCCTTAAAGTGTTTGCTGCAGACCCTTGAATAGTTGGATGATACATTCGGGGTCCAGTCAGGTCTATCAATTGCCCTGATCCATGCTTCTCGCAGTGTGGACTCCGCAGGGATCTCATGAAAAGATACACCTGCTATCTTGTGTTTCCCGTCCGATTTGCAGTTGGGCACGCAACAGTATGCCATCTTGGTCTGTAAGAGAGAGAAAAAAATATATATATATATCGTTTTGCCCTTCCCGTTTCCTAAAATCATATATACAAGGGCATTTTTTACAGTTACACGCTTTGCAGAAAAATTACTTCGTCGACGCACATAATGCATGCTTAAAACAACATACATGCAATTGCAAACTTTGATCTCACGATAATTTAATGAGGTGCGTGCGACAAGTACAACGCAAGCACACAATTTTAACTTTAGTTGGACAAACCATTAAATCTCACGGTGGTACAGTTTTAGCGAACTTCACTTTGCTATTCCATCCTATTTAATACGCTGCAAATCGTGAATACTTACTTGGTTTTAGCGCTCCATCATGAAATCCTGCCTTCGTGAAAGCAAACTTCGTATTTTCGGCGATATAGCTGCAAAAAAAACTTAGGAAAGCAGCGAAACATTCCCAACGACGTTTCCAGCTCTGCGGCTTCCAAAAAAGAAATCGTCTGCTACCACCGCAACCGCCGATTCAAACCTTTATTATGACAAGAGTACGAACAACTTTCGTCGTCCGCTACTGCTATCATGCGGCATCCCCATGACGAGGTTTGCCGCTCCCTTCAATATGCTGACTCTTACCCTACGTAGGTGGCGCCGCCATAGACGACGGCCTTTTCGGGCTCATCCGGCAGGCATAGATTATATAGGAGGCTATGAATGTACGAAGGCGAGCTTTCTGGTAGAAACGCGGCCTTTTTGCGCGGCCGATCCCGGAGGTAGTGCACCAAAAATACATCTTTTTCCGATTTCTGTTATTGTTTGGTACTTTTTATGCTTACGTTTGAGCAGTATTAAAATAAATATTCAGAGCCCTTACACTATTGTGAAGATGGAAGCCAGCGAAGCTGCGACTATGGTGGGCCTGGTGTAGTGAATATTGTCCCCACCATGAGAATGGGCGTATCATCGTTGGGCATCACCCAACCGAACATGTCTATCATGAACGCTTCGATGTATTTTGTAGGCGTTGCAGGGTGAACGTACACAGTCGCGTTTACCATACCGTCAAAGCGTTTTTACAGCGTAAGCTGTTATGGGCTCATTCCAATAGCCGTTTCGGGTCTCGATGATGCCGCCGCCGGCGAACTGAAGCCGGAAACGCTAAAAAAGCACTCCCGCCGGGATAGAACCTGGGCCGTCTGCGTGGGAGCCAGATACTCTACCACTGAGCCACAGAAGCGCTTGCAATCGGGCCGCGGAAAATACGCTATAAGGCAAGCGCGCAGGGACAGACGACTCGAGCCTCCGCCAGTATGGTGGCGCCATCTAGGTAAGGTGCCTGCAAACTATACTGTACTAGACACTCTACTGCAAACGCAGCGTGCGCAGGCGCAGACGACGATATGCGATTCAGACGAGGCGCGCAATCAACGCGCTCCCGAGCTGCCGAGCCTCCGCCAGTATGGTGGTGATATCTAATCAAGGTGCCTGCAAACGCGGCGTGCCCGACATGTAAGTTGCAGTTTTAAGGCTTTATCGGGCTCACCAGACTGCTGTGCAGAGAGCATTACAAGCCACAGCTCGCCGTTGATGCCGGGCGGACAGTTCAGATCGTTCTCGTCAAGACGAGGCGAACAGACTGGCGCGAAGACCCTGTTGTGCGTGGTGTCCAAATTGGAGCTATGTTTGAGCCGCTCCACCAGCTTACGCTGTGACTGTGCTGCATGTTCCGCGCAGGCCTGTGACATTTATTAAAGACGTCTACGCCAATCGCGGCGCGCACACAAGCGCTAACGCGCTCACTTGGTCGCCAGGGTGATTTACGTCAGGTAATGAAGCAGCAAACGTAAGATCCGGCGATAACCATGGTATTATACGCACTTTTTTACAATCCTAAGGTTTAAAACGCCACCAACGCGGCGTTTTTATATGACTTCATGAGGTGACATGGCGTGTCTGTAATTGTTGTTCACTGCACTTGCCATTTTCTACGAACGCAATCTCCTGGAGCCTAGCTTATAACTGCTTCGCTGTAAAAACCATTTTGGTAACAAGACTGCTATACTGCCAGCGTTGCTCCGAGGTCAAATTACACGACGTCGCTCAGAGCATTCAGCACAATTACCCTCTTAGCTCTAACGTTTCAATAAGATTCAATTGGGTTTGCTTCCATCGGTTGGCTTATATGAAATTTCGCATTTTGGTATTGCCTAATAAATTATTTAATTGCAACGAACAGTTAAAGGTGTTACTGTGCGAGAGTGAGTTCGAATGCCTTGTGCACAGCGGACAGTGTCTGAAATTGTTGTACACTGCAGGTTTTTCCACGGACACAATCTCCTGGAACCTAGTCTATAACAGCTTCGCTGTAAAAAGGCATTCGCTGTCGGTCTTTTGTTTCATGAGATTTGATTGTCGTTTGCATCTGTCTGCTAGCCACTGCGACTTGTAGACCACGTCTCTACGCTTACTTGCTGAAGAATTCATGCCTGCCGCCAGAAGTCGTCCTTCATTTCGGGATGATGGTGCCTTCCGAGGGCCATGCCAAAAGTAGTTCGTCGGAAGCGTGTCGACAGGTGCGCTTCTACCCCTGGTCATTCGGGTCTGGCTGGAAACGAAGCCGCCCACGATGCCGCCCGAGCTCTCGGACACCAGGCGCATCATCCGTCCCCTGCGTCTCGCGGTCCTGATGAGCCCTTAGTTCTGCACCGCGGACACACGCGCGACCGCATGGTCACATTCAGAGAAATCCTCCTCCACTACTGCAGAGAGCGATTACGCTACCCACCAGCACACAAAACACTGAACAGATCACAATCCATCACTCGGCGACTACTTCAGACGCGAACTTTCCCAAACCCCGTGCTATACCACCGAATTTACCCCGATGCATACTCCCCACTCTGCAAAGCCTGCGAGGCCCGCGCTGACCTCAGTCACATGATCTGGGCATGCCCGAAAGTTACACCCACCAACTCTCACCGCACTAACACTACACACATCATAACTACGGCTGAGCAGTGGGAGACTTTTCTGCTCAGCTTGGACCCAGAAGAGCAGCTCTGGGCCGCCCGGATGGCCGAAGACGCCGCCAGAAAGCAAGGGCTGGCCGCCGTCTGAGGAAGGGGAGGCCTGGGGGTTAGTCTCCCAACCCCCGCCGCCCCCAGACCCCATCATGGACACGATAAAGTTTTATCTCTCTCTCTCTCTCTCTCTACACCGACTGCTTGCAGGTTGTAAACCAAAATGAGTTGCCATTCCACAGCGCCCATAAGAGGTTTCTCCAAGATTTGCGGCTGGCTTCTCAGACTGCCGACTTTCTGTGGGGCAACGTAGTAGTTCGACTACCCAGGAGGGGGGGGGGGGCCCAATTCCAGGACAAGTGCAGGAGGTCATGGTTCTTGGAGATATATCCATCCCGAAAAACGTGGCTCATTTACTCAAGCTTGGTCCTAAGTTTTGTGAGCCCCCTCATCTTGACAAGAATGAGCTGGTCAGCCTCGTCAGGATGGCTACCGGTAGAGCAAGAACAGATCAAGTCGATAGGTGCATCAGGGAAGGTGTCGACTGCCTCCGATAGTGGGTTGAAAATGGCAACACAGTTCGACAGCGCAAAGCCATGGTTGTCCTTTGAGAGGCTGGCCTCAAGCTGCTCTTGTCGGACAAAGAAGGCGGATTCGTCGTGATGCCTCGTAGGATATACCATGACAAGACAGATGCGGCAATTCAGTACAACTTCAAAGAAGTGCAAGGCGTGCCTCTTGCGAAGGTAAAACAAGGACTGTTCATTTATGCAAAAATGCCAGACTCGCTACGTTGGCAACCGAAGTAAAGGCCTGCGAGGAAGCCAGCCTTTCAGTGTTCTTCAGCGCCAAGACCCACAAAGAACAGTGCCTGTTTAGGGCTGTTGTTTCGGAGCGTAGAACTTGGCAAAAACAAGTGGGTCTGTTCATTCAAAAGTTCTTGTGTCTCCTAGACGTCGACGACCAATTCCTCACAAAGACGTCAGGTACTGTATCTACCTTTCTTCGGGATGATTGTCCAACGGGTGCGCGTGCCTTTTTCGTGGCCATCAAGGACTAATATTACTGTTTACCTCAAGAGGTTGTCTGTGCGGACGTTGGCAACTGCATCGAAAAATTCCGTGTAACTAGGCTTCAGAATGCATGTGGGATCAATGTTGACAGGTGTTTAGAGCTTCTAAAGTTTTATGTGCAATCCACTTTCGTCAGCATGGACGATAGTGTATTTATACAAAGAAAAGGCGTGTGCATCGCCTCATGCATAGGCCGGTTCTAAGTGACATTTTACTGGCCAGCTGTGACCATAACCTTGCAAGGAAGCTCAGCCAGACGAACATGGTAAATGTGATGCGATACATGGACGACTTTGTAATATTTTACAGCGTTAAACCTTTTGAGACTCAGCCTGCAGCTGCCATACTTTTTGACGTATTTCGCACTAAACTACGTCCTTTTGAATTTACCACGGAGTATTAATATCCGTCAGACAACAGATTACGCTTCTTAGACTTAGACTTGGAACTCTTGTTCTCAGAAAACGATGTTTGTTGGGGCTATGCTCCTCGGTCGCGCAAGGGTCTCCTTCCCTTTTAATCTGCACACTCCAAGATTGTGAAGCGCGGTATTGCGAAAGCTTGCATGAAGGCGGCACTTGTAAGGTCTTGTTACCAACAAGTACAGACTAGTACAACAAGTACAGACAAGTACAGACAGATCGCAAGTATCGCGGTTGAAGCTTACAGGATTCCCTGAAAGGCTATTGTGCAGCATAGCCGAAAGCCTCGCAACGGGGTTCAAAAACAAGCTCCCGACAGCAGCCCAGCATGAGGTATACTCGCGGCAAACGGTTGCGGTTATTCCTTATGTACATAAGGTTGCCCATAACCTCAATAAAGTCGTCAGCAGAGCAGGTGTTAGGTTGCTGTTCAAAACCCGAAAGAAGCTAGGTAGCATGTGTCGACAGGTCAATCGGGAGACCAAGGCCACAATAAGTTGCAAGAAGCATAGGAAGCGTTTTATTGCGATAGCAATTATATGGACACTCCAAAGCAGATTTTTGCCGTCGGCGTCGCCGTCGTCGTCGCCGTTGCCGTGAGGTTGCGTATGACGTCAATGGAGATGAAATCGTCGCCGCGCGCCGCCGAACGCTGTATGTGCGAGTGAAAGGGCGCGAGGGACGCGCTCTTTCACGGGGAGTGAACCCACGGCGGAGAACAAACGCGCGTTCTGCGCCGTGCTTCCTTAAGGGCTGCAGAAGTAGGCGTCTCTTTCCTCCTTTACAATCAGCATATATGTAGAGCAAACGCGCCTTCTTCCGATGCGCGAAAGGCCGTGGGCGGGAGGGGGGGGAGGGAAGGGAGGTGACGTTTAGCTTAACCAAGTGCCTATTTATATCAGAGGCTCCGGCAACAGTCAGCAATGCCGCACGCATTTTGTGCGAACGCGGGCAAAACGCCGACGGCGTCGACATTAGTTCTGCGTGTTGCCGGTGCTGCTGCATGTCCAAGTTTATACAGCTGATAAAGCTACTATCATTACTCCATATAGCTCTCTACAAATTTGATATCGGGAGAGAGAGAAAATGATTTATTGAAAGGCAGGGAGGTTAACCAGGACTGAGCCCGGTTGGCTACCCTACACTGGGGGAAGGAAGAAGGGGAGAGAGAGATTAAGAGAATAGAAAGTCCACTGTTGATATGGCTGACGTAGCAACAGATCTCTGTTCTATCACTGATTATCAATCAGTCCGGGTCATAGACGGTCACTCAGTCCTGTAGTTTTTAAAAATCGCAGCAGCGCTTTTGTGGCCTTTTGCAGCTGTGATATTCGAGGCCACGGTCCCAAGATCTTGCTCAAAGTGAACGGTCTTCTATCTAGCCTATAGAGAACGTTGCAGAGGTCATGTCTTTCGTTTTGAAAAGATGGACAGTAGCATAGTAGGCGTTCTATAGTCTCATCGACACCGCAGGCATTACACTCGGCGCTATCAGCCATTCCAATCAAACACGTGTAAGCATTGGTGAATGCAACACCCAAGCGTAAGCGGCACAGCATTGTTTCCTCATTTCGAGGAAGTCCAGGCAACAGCCGCAGCTGCATAGATGGGTCGAGAGAATGCAACCAATGTTGGGCGAATTCAGTTGTATGCCACTTCTCCAATGTCATAGTTTGCGCCAGCTTGCTTAGGTGTTGGGCTGCGTCAGTCCTCGATAAAGGTACAGAAACAATATTTGCTCCTTCGTGTGCTTTCCTAGCAGCTTCGTCGGCGATGTCGTTGCCGGTGATACCGCAATGACTCGGCAGCCACTGAAACACGACGTCGTGTCCTTTCGCGATCGTATGGTGGTGCATTTCTCGTATCTCCGAGACGAGTTGTTCGCAGGACCCGCGACGGAGAGCTGACAAACGACATTGTAGGGCCGCCTTTTAATCACATAATATAACCCACCGATTAGCCGGTTGGTTGTTAATATAATCAATGGCACCTCAGAGGGCAACAAGCTCCGAAGCGGTCGATGATGTCACGTGAGAAGTCTTGTATGTGATGCTCATTGATCGTGATGGTATAACCAATGCGCCGGTGGAGCTGGTCTGAGTGGAAGAGCCATCCGTATATATGCGGATTCGGTCAGAGTAGAAAGAGTGCAAGCAATCGAGAGCTGCTTGCTTCAAGGCCAAAGTGGGCAGGTCCGTCTTTTTTCTTATTCCTGGAACGTAAAGGCGCACTTCAGGTTGTTTTAAACACCACAACGCTGACGGTGAACGTGTCGAGGGTGTGAACCCCGATGGTAGGGAGGCACTATGAATGCTGACCACGTTGGAGAATGACGCCCGTGGTCGTCGTTCTGGCAGGGAGGCAAGAGAGCTTGATTGCATCCGTGAAACGTGGCGAATATGGGCCCTAAGCGTGTCGATGGTCATGTAAGTCGTGATCGGATGGTCTTGAGCCGTGATAACTGTTCCTGCTGTTGAGGCGCTCCGCGGAAGGCCGAGGCAAACACGTAATGCCTGTGCTTGCACGCTCTGAAGGGCTCGAAGATTTGATTTGCATGTTTTAGCAAGCACGGGAGAGCTATAGCGTAGGAAGCCGATAAAAAGTGCTCCGTACAACTGTAGCATAGAGCTCACTGATGATCCCCACGCTTTACCGGCGATGAATTTGAAAACGTGAACCATAGATGTGAGCTTCTTCTTCAAGTGGGCAACCTGAGGGCTCCAGGAGAGGTCTCGGTCAACAAAGACACCCAGAAACCGATGATTTCTCTTGTAGGAGATACGCTGGCCATTGATGCACACTGGATAACCAGACATCGCTTTTCGCGTAAAAGCGACTAACGCACATTTTTCTGTCGAGATGGTTAGGCCTTGTGTGCAAAGATAGCCAGTTGCCTGTGTTGCTGCCTTCTGCAACCTTGCACGAACCTGCGGGCGAGTCACCGCTGATGCCCAGATGCAGATGTCGTCGGCGTAGGTGGAGACACTCACTGTTTCCGGTAGGGAATCGGCCAGCCCAAGAAGTGTGATGTTAAAGAGAATAGGGCTTAGAACACCGCCTTGAGGAACGCCACGGCACGTGTAGTGGTCAGTAGTCGGACCATGTTCTGTGCGTACAAACAAGGACCTTTGTGTCAAGTAGCTTTGGATCCATCGAAATACTCGCCCTCCTAGTTCCAATGTCAAAAGTGCGTCTAGGATGGCTTGATGGGAAACGTTGTCGTAGGCGCCTTTCACGTCAAGAAAGAGTGCTACTGATAATCGTTTCCAAGACTTTTGCTGCTCAACAGATGACTAGATCGATGACATTGTCAATCGATGAACGGCCTCGTCGAAATCCCGCCATAGAGTCAGGGTAAATGTTGTGGTGTTCAAGATACCATTCGAGACGCATGAGGATCATGCGCTCCATGAGTTTTCCGACGCAGCTGGCGAGTGCTATAGGCCGATATGATGACAGTTCTAGCGGTGACTTTCCTGCTTTTAGCAACGGTACCAAGCGGCTGCGTTTCTATTCCTGTGGAACGACGCCATCATGCCATGACCTATTAAAAAGGTTGAGCAGTTCTCGTCGCGCTTCTCGACGTAGGTGGCGCATAGCATTATATGTGATTCCGTCGGGCCCTGGCGAAGACGAACACCTACATAGCGCCATAGCAGCCTCTAACTCTTCCATAGAAAAAGAAGCGTCCATACTTGTATCTCGTGGACCAGGAATGTCGCCTAAAACCATGTCAGGGAGTAGAACTGTTCCACCGGCGACTTTCGCACAAAACTCTTCTGCAACGTCTATCTCACGGCGGTTTTGATGGAGAGCAAGGGCGTTAAATGGGTGTCGTTGCTGGGGACATGAGCGAAGACCTCTTAGGGTACGCCACACACGGGACAGTGGCTTTCGGGGGTCCAGTGACTCACAAAAGCATTTCCATCTTTGATCTTCTAGCTTATCCATCCGGCGCTGTATCTTCTTTTGCATTCGCCGAGCTACTCTGAGGTCAAGAATTGACTTCGTGCGCCTGTACCTCCTTTCAGCTCGACGACGTAGTGCACGAAGTCTTTCCAATTCAATGTCATACTCTGTACGCTTTGATGAATGTGTGAAGCTACGCGTACAACCGTGCATTGCGTCTGCAATCATATCTTCTAGCCTGCGTGCGATTGGTTTCTTGCATGCGTCTTCGACAAGATCTTCAAAGACTGAACAGTCAATTTGGCGAGATATATTGGGTAATGTAGCTTCTAGTCCATCGATTCTCACATAGGTCGGAATATGATCACTTCCATGGGTTTCGATATCAGTGAACCACTGCACTCTCGAAGTTAGGCAACGTGATACCAGTGTTAAATCTAGGCAGCTGCTGTACGTTGTTCCTCGCAATTATGTCGGGCTTCCGTCATTTAGAAGACGCAGGTTGTGGCCTGATGCAAAGGATATGAGTGACCTGCCTCTTGAATTTATCCTGGAGCTTCTCCATATCTGGCGGTGAGCGTTGAAGTCTCCCGTTATTATCCAAGGACCGTGAGTCGCAGCCATAAGATCTTTTAGTCTTTTGCTATCGAATTGACTTGTTGGGGAAAGGTAGACGCCAATAAGTGTAAAAGACAGCCTCTTCTTTTTCACAGTAACACAGACATATTGGTTATCATCATGTGGAGGTACGGGCTGGGCGAAATACGTAAGGTCCTTGCGAATGTAAAGCAGAACTTTACTACTTCGGGCACAAGTGGTTGAAACGAAAGGTTCATATCCTGATAGTCTCAAGGTAGTTGATAAATTCGGTTCACAGATGACCAGTACAGGAAAACGGTTTTCAAACACGAACTGCCGGAAATCCGAAATACGTGACCTCAGGCCTCTCGCATTCCACTGGAATATGGAGGCACTTCTGACATCATCCCGGAACGATCGCTGCTGTTGTCGACGAGCCATGGTTCCGCTATATAAGTTTTCAAGCACTGGACTTCTGAAGGCTTGCGAGAACCGGATTGATGGCATCCAGCACTTGCAATGCACTCCTAGCTGTTGGTGTCTGCAGCTTGTCCAGAAGAACACGAAGAGCACTCACCAGAGAGCTGAGTATAACGACAATTTGTTGATCCTGGTCTGTCAATTTATCGGGAACAGATAAGGTGTTCCTTGCTGTAGATGTCTGTTCCCGCTCCGTAGGTGCATGTAGCCTCGGGAGTTCAGGCCAAGCGTCAGCTGACGTGTTGTTCGAAGCTCCTTTGTCCGTAGAGCTGACTGCGTTTGGCCTGGGCGGGAGAGGGGGTGGTGATGTACGTGGCTCGCGCGGTACAGAGGCTTTGGAGGTTCTTGAGCGGCGTCGGCGACGTGATCTTCGTCGCTTAATAGATGCTGCCGCTTCTCGGTGAGACGAGTGGTCTCTAACCATTTTCTTTAGAATTGCCATTTCCTTTCGAATTAAGGGGCACTCCTTTGAGGATGCATCATGAGGGCCGCTGCAGTTTGTGCACTTCAGCACACTGGCCTCGCATGTGTCAGTGGTGTGCGGCCCCGTGCATCGGGAACACACGGAAGTGTTTTTGCACACACTACTCATATGGCCTAACTTCATGCACTTCCAGCACTGTAGTGGTTTTGGTACAAAAGGCCGAACTGCGTGTCGGAAGTGGCCCACTTTTACGTGTGTTGGTAGGGATTCGCCCTTAAATATGATCTTTACACACCGTGACGTGCCGAGATGAAAAACATTTCCGATGACGGTGTTTTCTGTAGCCGGCTTGATTAAGATCGACAAATCGGTGTCGGCAATGGTTTCGTCGACATCATAAATTACGCCAGTACTGCTTTCTTTTCCCAGCGGAATATGAGGGTGGACTTTAATCCCGTCAAGTTCCGTGACCTTGCGCAAAGAATCTAACGCAGCCGCATGTTCTACGTCGATCGCTACGACGTTCTTACGGGTATTTACTCTGATGTCCTTGATTTCATTCGGGACCAGTGCCTCTAGATGTGTAGACACGGCTTGCCTGTTTGAGGCATCTCAGGTTATCCGTGGCGAGAACTGGCGTGAAAAGGATGGTGAGTACCTCGGTAATCCGTGATGACCTCATGGTGGACGCACTCGAATTCGATGATGTGCTGACAAACCTTCTCTTTGCTTTACGGCTCCGCACCAGCTCGAAGGTGTCGTCACCAGATTCTTCACTGCTGACATAGTACTGCATGGTGTCGTCGCTGTCAGTGTCGCTCTCGGTGCCGTTGCGCTTCCTGGAGGCAGCCGCCGCGGGCACTACTGAGTCCGGCGGACGCGCGTGAGAGTCCATCTCCACCGCAACTAAGCAGGAAACAGCAGTTCACTGGCAAAGTCCAAGAAAATTCATAAAAGAAGTAGAGCTCGAAGACTCGGCGTTCTGCCTGAAAGGCACTTCGTCTTCCAATATTGAGATCGGAATTTTCCAATATTTGATATCGGAATTGATGCTTCGCCTTTCAGGTGAAACTGCGACCACGTTTTTTTAAATGTTACGAATCCACTGTTTTCATGATCCCCCTGCCTTGTGGGCGTTTCTATATCGGGCAAACTGGCCGATGCATTAATGTACACATGGGTGAGCACGCGAACAAAGTTAAAAAGAAGGCCACTGATAGTCAACTGTGACTGCATTGCATTGGATGCGGCAGCGAGCCGTATTTCGAAAATCTGATTTTCTTATCAAATTACCGGGATGAAAGTGCTCGTCTTGTGTCAGATGCCTATCACATCTACAGTAGTGGAGAGGCGTTTGTAAGCCTACCCTCCATTTCCCTTCTTTCGAAGGAGATATCGTACTTCAGTTGCTAATTTGAAGTTAGATTCTGCGCATGCTCCTTGTGATAGTGGCTATCTACTCGGACGACTGAAGCAATAAACACATACGGTTGTTAGTCAGCGCCTGTGTTGATGCTCTCCATTCGTCCTGTTGTTCAGCGCTGTTTCGTCTTCTCGTAGCCATGGGAAGATCAAACGACAAAGAAAACTGACAGATGACGACAGCTATCGTCTTTTTATGATTGGCTGATGATGCTTATTCTAAATCCCACACTAATATCAGTCCTGGGCGAACTGACGCCACCCACGTCTTTTGATCACCTCGTGCGGTGCTCTTTCTATAGTTTCGTCATCTCTCTTACTCTCAGTTATGAAATCCTTCATAGGCGTTTGTGAATCTAGCGCAATAATTTTCGTCCAGTCGGTGACAGTCTTACGGTGCTCCGCGCCTGTTGCGCAGTAGTCAGGTCAACACGACGACATGAAAAAGCCGGTCACTGTGGTCTGATTTTGCGAAGTGAACAATGTGAAGCGTGCCCACCGCTAAGCGCGGTCGCTCAAGCGAGGTCACTAAAGCGCGTCATATCAGCAAGATCAGCATTTACGTCGCTCGAATTGTGCTGCCTTGTGCGCGTTCCCAGCGGCGCACAGTTAAATCACTTAATTCAATGCGCTTGGATAGAGCTATGACATTTGTATGTAATTAGTGGCGTAAGTGCATATCTTATGGATTGTACTAAAGGACTCAACGAGCTTCCCATCAAGGCAGTGGTGCTTGAAGCAAATGGTTGACAATAATAATTATTTAATTGATGGGTAACTTCCATACTTGCGTTCAGCCACAGGGCACGTAGCCGCAACTTCTCATGTTTCAACTCTGCCTCAGTGATAGTTCTGGCTTCACACGTTTTATTTACCCGCAAGAAAGGTGGAAAAACACTTGTCGAGAAAACGGTCAGGCTACAAGACAATCTCTCCAATTATATTAATTGCATGCTTAGAAGAAGCATTCAATCTATTAGACTGGGAAGGATCAAATGCGGTGATCAATGGCAAATACCTGAACAGCCTTCATCTTGCCGATGACATTGTCCGGTTCAGCAACGCTGGGGACACATTGCAACAATTGATTGGGGACCTTAACCGAGAAAGTTTAAGAGTAGGTCGACAAAGGTAATGTTGAATAACCTGTCAAGCAAGCAAGAATTCATGATCGGCAGTCAGGCTCCGGAGTATGTACAGGCGTATGATTATCTTGGTGAATTACTCACAAGCAACCCTGATCATGAGATCGAAACTTACAGAAGAATGAAAATGGGTCGGAGTGCATACGGCCGGCGTTAGCAAATCATCACTAGGAGCTCACCGCTGTCGTTGAAAAGAAAAGTGCACAATCATTGCATTCTTCAAGTGCTATCATGTGGCAGAGAAACTTCGAGGTTAACAATGAAAATGGAGAAGTTAAGGATCGTTGAACAAGCCACGGAACGAAAAATTTTAGGCCTACCGCTAAGGTAGAGGAAAAGAGTGGTGTGTATCACAGAGCAAGCGGGGGTGCAGTGGTAGTTGAAATTAAAAGGAAAAAAATCACAGCATATCCACCAGGTGAATGATGATGATGGGGCGAAGCTCCGGAGGGATCATCGGTAAACCGCGAATACTCCGAGTAATTCGTAAGTAAACACGTGACAAACAGTGTGTGTACATATACAATAAGTTTTATTTTCTTAGACGCTTCTTCTTAGATGCTTGGTTTGCGGAGTCCATTCATTACCACGGCTTTGTGGTCCGTGAAATGAAGGAATAACGGTAGGATAATGCCACTGCTTCGCGTTCGCGAACGCCTGAGTCTTCGCGCCGCAGCCATGCCGCTTCTGCCTCTCGTTCTCGCACTACGGGGTCTTCGCGCCGCTGCCGCGCTGCCTGTCGTGAAGCAGCGGCCTCGCGGGCTCTCACCGCGGGATTCTGCTTGCGAGCGCGCGCCGCCGCCGCCTTCCGTGCTCTCCGCTCCGCAGCCTTGTCTTCCATCCGGCGACTCCGAGCGAAAGAGAAAGCGCGCCAAGAGCGAGCACCTTTTATTATAACACCCGCGAGTGGTAACCCGTGCACTGCATTGTAGCACGCCGCCGCCGCCTTCCGCGCTCTCCGCTCCGCAGCCTTGTCTTCCATCCGGCGACTCCGAGCGAAAGAGAAAGCGCGCCAAGAGCGAGCACCTTTTATTATAACACCCCTAGCGGTAACCCGTCGCACTACATTGTAGGTTTTCGCATCAACTATATGAAAAACTAGCGCCATCTAGTGACATTATATACACTTATATATAGAAAGATCGACACTTACGCCATCTAGTGAACACTAAATAAAACTACAGGTGGCTACCACTTACGCCATCTAGTGAACACTTCATGAAAGTACAGGTGGCTACATGCAACATCGGAGGAATGACAGACCCATGCCCTAAGGAGCTTCGCCCCTAAAATAGGATCTAGGCAGGCCGCGTAATTTATAGGGCAGATAATCGGTGGTTCATCTGAAATGGAGAGTGGGTGCTAGGTGAAAGGAAGCACTGTCGAGGACGGCGGAAAATTAGGCAGGGTAATGAAATCAGAAAATTTGCAGGCATAACTTGAAAACACTTAGCGCATGGATGGATGGATGAGGCTGAACCCTTTAAATCGGGCGGTGGCACACGCCACTTATCCGTGACTTTTAACAAATTTTGTACTTCGTGGAGGATGCAATTTCACCCCTGCCTTGATTTTAGCCACCAATCAAATAACCTCCATTTGTTTACTTCTACCCGCTAACGTCTATTTTGCCTTCACTGTCCCTAAACCCCAATGCTTTGAAAAAATCCGCCGCGTTGCTTTGCGCTGTAGAGTTAAGCCCTTTACAGAAAAGTATGAGGTGTTCAGCCGTTTCCTTTTCCTCTCCACAGGCACCGCACAACGTGTCTATACCTTGGTACTTGACTAGGTACATCTTGGTCCGCAATGCTCCCGTCCTGGCTTCAAACAATAAAGAGCTTCCCCTAGAATTATCATGGATATTTTCTATGGCAATTTCTTGCTTGAAAGTTCGGTATGTTCCCAGTGCTGATTTCGTCTGCATCCCTGTTTTCCATAGACCCCTTTCGGTTTCTTTAATCTTTTTCTTAACCGCTGTTTCCTGGTTTGCACTCCTCCTGCATTCCAAATACTTGATTGAGAATATTCTGGTCAGCTTCCTCCATTTTGTGTCAACATTCCTCAAGTACAAATAGCTGAAAACTCTCCTTGCCCACAGCTGTTCCGCCATTTCTCTCAATCGCTCCTCAAGTTCTATCTTGCTGCTAGCTTCCCTGCCGTCGATTGACGTCCATCCCATGTCACCCTGTACCCCCTGATTTGGTGCATTTCCGTGTGCTCGGAAAGCAAGCCTACCTGCCCCTCGCTGCTTAACTTCCAACCTTGCTCGAACCTCTGATTTCATGCACAAGACCGCATTACCAAAAGTCAAACTAGGGGCCATCACCCCTTTCCAAATCCATCTCACCACTTAGTACCTATTGTAATTCCACAGTGCCCTATATTTCATCACAGCTGCATTCCTGCTACCTTTAGTCGTTACATATTTTTCATGTCCTGTTAGGTACTCAACCCCGTTGTTTATCAACACTCCAAGATATTTGTACTTATCCACTAACTCCAGTCTAATCTCCTGTATCCTATGCTCACTGCCCTGATTATCATTAAAAATCATGACTGCCGATTTTTCTTTACTAAACTTCAAACCTAAGCTATCTCCCTCTATATCACAGATGTCCGTTAATCCCTGCAAGTCTTCTTTGCTGTCAGCCATAAGTACAATGTCATCCACATACATCAGTCCTGGTAATGACTGTTTAATCCATACTCCTTGCTTTAAAAAGGAAAGGTTGTAGCCATGCCCGCTCCTCTCTGATTTTTTCTCTAATCCTTGTAAATACAGCATGAACAGAGGTGACAGAGGGAACCCCTGCCTAAGCCCCATGCTGTATCTCTACAGGTTCAGATACCTGGTTTTCCCATTTTAAAAGAACCTTGTTACTTTTATAGATATCGTTTAAAAGATTACTTAACCCATCTTCCACATCTAGAGTGTCCAGTGTATGTCCCACAAATCCTTTTGGATTACACGGTCATAGTCTCCCTTGATATCCAGGAATGCGAGCCATTGGGGCCTGTGTTCCTTTTCTGCTATTTCAATACACTGCGTCAATGAGAACAGATTATCTTCTAACCTTCTTTGTTTCCGCAACCCTATTTGTAGTTCAACCAGCACCTCCTCGTCCTCCACCCATGCCTGCAGTCTGTACTTTATAATCTGCATCACCACCCTGTAAACCACTGACGTCACTGTTATGGGACGGTAGTCCTTTATGTCGATTTTGACCCCCTTTCCCTTGTATATCATGCTCATCCTGCTCAGTATCCACCCGTTGAGGGCTTTACCTTCCATTATCGTTTTGCTCACTGCCTCTCTTAATGCTTTCTTAGATTCTTAGACGCAGGTCAGCACGCAAAATGCCTCGAGCGGCCAAGCGCGCGGTAATTTTGCGTGTATTCGCGGGCTTCTTTCACGTTCTGAAAACACTTTTATGTAGCGCGTATTGAGCCAAGGAAAGCTGTATCAGGAGTTTTTCTTCTTGCTCTACAATTTTCTCATGGACACTTTTCATGTAATTATATTTGAGAAACTGAATAAATAATTAAAACTAATAAGTAATTAGACGGAATGCAAAAAATACTCTGAGTACCTCCATGCGGCGGCAAACAACATTACCTTGGTTCTGCCCAGTTACGTGGCATTCGCATATTTCTTAATATTGGTGCATGATTGTTGGGACACCCTGTATATTATGGAGCTTTTTGTTTTTCATTTTGGTAATTAGTGTCGAAATAAAGACACTAACTTTGTTATGGATGGTAGTGATGTATACAGGCGGGGTGAGCCTGGCACACCTGGCCGTAAATTGCTGCGACTGAGCATTTCTTTCTGCGCCAAATATATCACCATGTGACCATCAGTCCTTTCTCTCGAAGAAATGTGAGAATGCGTAACACTTCCACTGCAATTATTTTGACGGCGGTGCGGTGAACGGGCGAGCGCGGTTGCGCTTGTCGGCGCTGTTGGAGACGCCCAGAAAAGGAAGCTCTCAAGTATGGGTGCCGTAAGAATACACAGATTCAGTAGAGATACCAGCAGTCATAGAGGCATTGCGTAACCAAGGAGTACAGGAGGCATACGTGAATATCTTAGGAAATACCTACAAAGATTCCAGAGCTACCTTGGTTCTCCACAAGAAAAGTAGAAACTTCTATATCAAGAAAGGGGTCAAGAAAGAAGACACAAGCTCTCCAATGCTATTCCCTGCATGCTTAGAAGAAGTATTCAAGCGCTTAGACTGTGAAGGCTTAGGAGTGAGGATCAACGGCGAATATCTCAGCAACCTTCGGTTGGCAGATGACATTGTCCTATTCAGCAACAATGGAGACGAATTACAACAAATGATTGAGGACCTTAATCGAGAAAGTGTAAAATTGGGTAGAAGATGAATATGCAGAAGACAAACATAATGTTCAATAGCCTGGCAAGGGAACAAGAATTCAGGATCGCCAGTCAGCCTCTAGAGTCTGTAAAGGAGTATGTTTATCTAGGTCAATTACTCACAAGGGACCCTGATCATGAGAAGGAAATTTACAGAAAGAATAAACTTTAAATTGGGTTGGAGTGCATACGGCAGGCATTGCAAAATCTTGACTGGGAGCTTACCACTTTTGTTGAAAAGAAAAGTGTACAATCATTGCATTTTACCGGTACTAATATATGGGGCAGAAACTTGGAGGTTAACAAAGAAGCTCGAGAACAAGTTAGGGACCACACAAAGAGCGATGGAACAAAAAATCTTAGGACTAACGCTCAGAGACAGGAAGAGAGCGGTGTGGATCAGAGAACGAACGGAGATAGCCGATATTCTAGTTAACATTAGGCGGAAGAAATGGAGCTGGGCAGGCCATGTAATGCGTAGGATGGATAACCGGTGGACCATCAAGGTTACAGAATGGATACCAAGAGAAGGAAAGTGCAGTCGAAGATGGCTGAAAACCAACTGGGGTGATGAAGTTAGGAAATTTGCAGGCGCAAATTGGAATACGCTAACGCAAGACAGGGGTAATTGGAGATCGTAGGGAGAGGCCTTCGTGCTGCAGTGGACCTAAATATAGGCTGATGATGATGATGATGGTGATGATGATGATGATGATGATGAATATAGCCTCAACTACATATGCATGATATGCGATCATGCTAGAAGTTTAACACACATCTTTCATTTCTTGTCTTTCTTGTCGTTTATTCCGAGCTTTACTTCCTGTTCGCTCTTCTACGACGCGATAATTTAAATGCGCTGCCACTTCAGTTGCACCCTTATCTCAGCGTAAGAAATTGTTGGCTAAGAAATTGCGTACGAAGAGCGCAGCTTAGTGAATTCGGCCCCAGTTCTTTAATACTCACGTCAGTGCTGCAGAAGACACATTGCCTAATATTTGAATTGATGCTTATCATTTGCAGTGTCTGCAAAGTACTGTGGACTGTTCAACTGAAGTCTTGCGTCCCAAGTTACCAAGATGATGACACTGTTGCAATGCTTTGTACTCATCACTTGCACTGCTACGTCCTACACCGCAGGTAAGTATTTTTTAACCATATTTCGTTGCAGCGAATGTACGGGGAGGGTCTCTTGCTAAGGCAGCATGTAACGTTACATGTATGTAACGAAAGCATGTAATTCTAATATCACCTAGGTCATTCCAACCGTGCTATCCAGGCGTCCCACCTTGGTATTGTGGTGTGGGGCCGTGGGCAAAAGAAGCCACCACTTCATCATGCATGTGCCGGGTGCGCAGATGGCGTCGTTGTCGTGTTACGCATGACGTAATCGGAGCTAAATTTAGCCTCTCGTTTATGGTTCAGAGAGGTGTAGTTCGGCAGTGTGTAGCACGCAGGGAGAGCGTGCTTCGACGCGCCACGATGACTCAGTGGGTATGACGTTCTGCTGCTGGCTACAAAATAGTGGGTTTCATTTTCGACTGCGCCGAGTGGATTCCAATGGAAATGGCATGGACAAACACTCGTGTACCGGGCTTGCGGTAGATAGTAACAAACCATTCGTGGCCAAGAAACCTAAATATTGCTCAGTGTTCTCGCCATTTACAGCCCGATCTCTATCACATTGTC
Organism: Dermacentor silvarum; assembly: GCF_013339745.2. Taxonomy (NCBI): domain Eukaryota; kingdom Metazoa; phylum Arthropoda; class Arachnida; order Ixodida; family Ixodidae; genus Dermacentor; species Dermacentor silvarum. Next base: position 163,664,659 of record NC_051162.1, on the reverse strand, counting down.
TCCTTTCTGAAAGGCGCGTGTTCATATCGGTGACTCTGTCTCTACTTCAAAAAGGCTATAACGTCGACTTGTACCGTTGGTGCGCTGTCGACGTAGGCGAGCATCTCGCTTTTCTTTGTTATAACTGCTGGTGGTGTGTCTCTGCAATGAACTTCCAGCTCTGCACCGACGCTAGGGATTGTACTCAACTCGGTACGATTCCCAGTTTATGCGTAGCAGTTCGGCTGGAACCTGTATGCCTCGATGCAGTTGGTGTCGGCAGCACATGGTTAAAGAAAGGGTGCGCCACATCCAGCTATCCGACTCCACAGTAATGTGTATTCTGTTTACATTGTTCACCCATGAGCTCTTATTTGTACTCAACAAAGGTGATATAAAAATGTAGGCCATTAGTATTATGACGTCTATGTTGGCACGACGTTTATTCGGCTCGAGTGCTCAGCAGCGAACCAGCAAAGGCACACACAGGATGATGATGATCACACAGAACTGAAGATGAGGTTCGAGCAACGTCGGATGACGATCAGAATATGCATATGAAGAAGACGTGCTTAATAAACGCCCGCACTAATCCCCCCCCCCCCCGTGGAAGCGGCCATGCTGGCCGCAGGTCAAGGCGCCGAAGAACGCCGCGTGCAGGGTTTCATGCGGGAGACATGAACGACATCGGTGGCGAGACAACGGCAGTCTGTTGCAGCGACAATAGGAGACACACAATAATTGACTGGTGATGTCTACTCCAGGACTATGTATGGCCCGATGAATCGCGGCTGGAACGAGTCACACAAACCAGGAGTGCGAAGAGGCGTCAATAGGAGTATTTCGTCACCAGGTCGGAAGGACACAACGCGATGGAATGTGTCGTAAATGATCTTCCGGTTTTGTTGCCTGGCCGCTGTGTTTACCCGAGAATGCTGGTGACACTGGGCGAGGCGTGAAACGAATTCTTCGCTAGACGATGTAGATGGGTAGACAGGAGAATCGAAGAAAGAAACGTCTAGAAGGGAAGTAGGTGACCGTCTGTAAACTAGGTAAAATGGCGAGTAGCTGGTGGTACGCTGAACGGCCGTGTTGTTGGCGAAAGTGTCGAATGGTAGAAGCTTGTCCCAGTTCTTCGCTGCAGGTATATACGGCGATCATATATACGGCGATAATGTCGGAAAGCGTGCGTTGAAATCACTCAAGCCGTTAGTCTGTGAATGGCAACTCGAAGCTGTTTTGTGGGTGGTACCAAAGGCGCGCAGGACTTCGTTGAAAAGTTGCAAGAGAAAGACATTTCCACGGTCGTTTAGCAGTACCCGAGGAGCACTATAGCGCGGAATTATAGCTTGAAGGACGAAGTCGGCAACTTCCGAAGCTGAGCCAGTGATCACTGATGTTGTAGCGTCAGGTGGTCGATGGAGGTCACTATCCATCGATTGCCAGCTGCAGTAACAGGAAGGGGCCCGTTAAGGTCGATACCATCAACCTCAAATGGTGCGGTGGGACACGGAATAGGCAGTAATAGGCAGGAGCATCGGTTGGGAGTTCGCGACGCTGACACGGAGAACAGGAACCAACCTACCACGCCACACTAGTAGAAATGCCAGGCCAATAGTAACGGCTTCGAATGCTGTCGTAGGTTTTAGGGAAACCGAGATGGCCAGCAGTCATGTCATCGTGGAATGCTTGAAGGACATGGGCTCGAAGAGAGTGCGGTAGAAGGGGCACCCAGCGTTGACTGTCAAGGTGGTAAATGCGCCGATACAGCCCGCGAATGTCCAGCTTGAATTGAGCGAGTTGTCGTCGAAGTGGGCGAGAAGCCTCGGAACGGTGGTTTATCATACGCCGACAATATGGGTCAGCCCATTGGCGAGCAGCGAATGCTTGATCGTCGTCCGGAGAAAGGTGGTCGATGGAGGCTAGAGAGGAAACCGGCGTAGAAGTGACATCCGAAGAGCTGCTTTGCGACGCAGTTGCCGAGGTTTCGAGTGGGTGCGCAGGAAGCCGGAAACGAGAAAGAGCGTCAGCGTCTTGGTGGTATTGGCAGACTTGAATAATGTAAAAGCCATATTCTTGCAGGTGGAGAATTCAGCGGCCCAGGCGTCCAGTAAAGTTCTTGAGAGTGGAGAGCCAACATAATGCGTGATGGTCGGTAACAATTGTAAAATGACGCCCGTGCAGATAGGGACGAAACTTATGTATGCACAAAACAACAGCCAGGTACTCCTGTTCCGTTATCGTATAGTTCTTCTCGGCATCGGTGAGTACGCGGCTGGCGTATGCAACGACTCTCTCTCGCGAAGAGTTGTCGCGTTGCAGAAGAATGGCACCGATGCCGTGGCTGCTAGCCACTCTGTGCAAGAGAGTCGATGCAGTCTCACTAAAATGGCAAAGCACAGGTTCAGACGTGAGGGTGTCTTTCAACATTTCAAAGGCTGCTTCACGTTCTTGCGACCAGAGAAAGGGTAAACCGGAAGCAAGTAGCTTGTGTAGTGCGCAGCGATGGAGGCAAAGTTCCGTATAAAGCGACGGAAATAAGAAGCGAGGCCAAGGAAGCTTCGCAAGTCTTTAGGCCTTTCTGGGCGAGGGAAGCGAAGGACCGCTACAATCTTGTCAGGGTCAGGACGTATATGCCCCCTTTGCTCACGACATGCCCCAGGACCTTAATAGATCTGCTGGCGAAACGGCATTTCTTTGTGTTGAGCTGAAGACCAGCGTCAACAAGGCATGTCAGAACTTCATCCAAGCGTTTCAGGTGTGGACGAAATATTGGTGAGAATATGACAGTACCGTCCAGGTAGCAAAGGCAAATGTTCCCTTTCAGGCCACGCAGTACGGTGTCTATGATGCGCTCAAAAGTCGCAGGCGCATTGCATAGCCATAATGGCATGATGTTGAATTCTGAAAGGCCATCAGGGGTGGCAAACACTGTTTGTTCTTTAATGTCTTTGTGCATGGGAATTTGCCAATAGCCAGAACGCGGATCGAGGCTTGAAAATTATTCTGTACCTTGTAGCGAATCAAGGGCGTCGTCAATGCGCTGCAGGGTATAGGTCTTTTCGAGTGATCTTATTGAGGGCCCGGCAATCGATGCAAAAGCGCACGGAACCGTCTTTTTTTCGGACCAAAACAACAGGAGGTGACCAAGGGCTAGATGAGGGCCCGATGACTCTCTGCTGTAGCATGTCGCCGACATTATCTTCTATGATTTTCCTCTTGGCTAGCGTCGCGTGGTACGGGCGCCGCCGCACTATAGACATTTCGTCTGTCTGAATGTTATCAAAAGAAACAGATCAAAAGAATTTGCGTGTTTGATGAACAAAGCAAACAGCTGCTGCATCTGTGAAGGTGGCAAGTCACTGCTGATGGCTGCAGTAAGCGCGTAGGGAGAAGCAGTATCACAAGTAGAAGGGTCTTTGGAAGACATAGGTTTATGGGCACGACGCATACAGGCCATAGGTCGGCCGCGCAAGCCACTGTGGTGCTTTGCGGAGGGAGAATTTTCTCCGACGTAGCGTTCGTGGCGGTCACAAGCACCAAGCCATTCTGAAATCGAACCATACATGGTGCTAAAGCGATGCCTTTATGACGGCAACGGGAAGAGGGCAAGACGTCACCGTGGTCGATATCGTTAGACATAATGGTAACAATTTGCTGTCGGCCGGGAGGCAGTTCGGCATCTTCCGCAGCGATCACGCGCAAGGGCGTGTAAGTGTCTTCCCCAAGTAAGTAGTCGGTGTCCGTGGACACGTTGACCACAAGAAATAGCCGCGGAAGCCGAAGAGGGGAACTCCCACCCTAAAATAAGTTAATGAGCACATGGGGCCAGCACAGCTAATTGTATATGGTGCAGGATATCATCGATCAGGACACGGGCAGTACAAAGAGGGGAAGGGCGAAAAATGTCCCCTTGGGCTGCAACAAGCGTCGGCCCATCGTATGGCGTCGGGACTTTCCTGAGGCGGGAACATAAATCAGCATGGATAACGGAAATTGCCGCACCTGTGTCGACCAAAGCATCGACGGGCACCCCTTGGACAAACACCGAAAGCATACTGGACGGGCGCGCTGGAGGAATTTCAGTCCTGTTGACGTATGCAGTTTGTCCTCCAAAAACGGCACCACTTAGTTTTCCGGACGAACGTTAGATTTGAGTGAGACGGGTCGTAGTGGTAATGTGGAGCGGCATCTGGCTGCACGGTAAGTGCTTCGGTCTTCAGTCGATGCGGGCGGAGATGTAGAGCGGAGCGGAGGTGAAGAGAATCGCCGGCATTGGGAAGAGGCTCCACTGGAAAAGTGGCGTTCAGACATGTCTTACTCCCGACGCTCATCCTGCTGGCGCTTGCGGCAGGAACGTGAAATGTGGCCGCGATAGCCGCAGTAATAGCACGTGGGGCGTGACGGATGCCTAGGCGGGCAGTACAGAGTGCTAGGTGCTCCGGGAGTCAGTGCAGACAGATGGGCCGATGAAAGTTCAGGCGGCATTGGCGGGAGGTTCACTGGAGGTGCGGCAGCAACCGGCGCATACATTGTTAGCGGCACCGTTGAGTTAGCGTTGCCTGGAGGCGTGGCAGCAACTTCCGCGTACGTTGGTAAGGGACGAGAGACGGAGAGTTGCACGCACGCAGAGCAGGTCAAGGACGCCAGTTCATCCCTGATACGTCACGCAAAGCTGCGCCAGAAGGCGGACTGGGGCACATGGACGGTGACGACAAGCCCATTGATTGTAATTCTTCGCATGTCATAGCTCTTATCCTGATACGCAGATGTGGGTCCGCCCTAGAAGAATATTCGCCAACGTCCGGGTGAAGGCGAACAGACTCAAGTTCGTCCAGGCGCTGACACGTGGTGACGATGTCAGCGATCGTAGCGAGGTTCTTGATGGCAAGGGCATTGAAGGCGAATTACCTAATGCCTTTCAGAATATGGCGCACTTTGTCGGACTCTGACATGGATGAACTCACACGGTGGCAAAGCGCAAGAACATCCTCGATATACTATGTGTAAGACTCGTCTAGTTGCTGTTGGCGAGTACCGAGAGGTTTCTTTGCGATGACAGAACGAACCGCCGGTGCACTGCTTGAAGGCGGCCCAGTCAGTAAAGTCTATCTCGTGGTTGAAGAACCATGTCTTGGCCACACCCGTCAGGTAGAAAGAGACGTGGCGGAGCTAGAGGGGGTTGTCCCAACGGTTAGCGGAACTTACGCGCTCGTGTGTCGTCCAGCCTTCCTCCACATCTTCTCCACGAAAACCAGTGAAGAGATGGGGGTCACGCTGGTGGCTGCTTAGGATGTAGTGTCAGAGTGGTAGCGGTAGAAGTGGCGGTTGGTTTGTCCTGAGACATGCTAGCGGAAAGTGGGTGCAAGTGACGGCCTGAACAAAGATCCCGGGGGCAGACTGAGTGGGCAGAGGACTGAGGATCGAATAGCTACCTCTACCACGTATGACGTCTCTGTTGGCACCACGTTTATTCGGCCCGATACTCAGCAGCGAACCAGAAGAGGTGCACACACGATGATGATGATCATACAAAACTGAAGATTAGGATCGAGCAATGTAGGATGATGATGATAATATACAGATGAAGAAGACGTGCGTAATAAACGCCCCCACAGTGTAGGTATGTCCGACGTATTCCTTCAACTTCTTTTTACATCAACGTTAGACGTATATCCAGTAGTGTTTCATTGAAGTAAGTCCTATGCATCTCGCTGGTTACGCCGTGCTTCACGTTAAGATACGTCGGCCACAACCGAGGACAACTGTTTATATTACGTGCTTCTGTTGCATTACATGAACGTTCCTGCTATGGGTGTAGCAGTGGAGCTCACTTGAATGAACGCAGCTGGCGCAGAATGGAGTGTTCATCATTGTTACAAACACTGCGCCACCTGCTTTAATAGCGTTATTTCCCGGAACGAAAAACCATTTCATCAAAAGCGGCACCGATTTAGTGGTCGTGATAAAGTCCAGCTTTGTCCGCCATTGCAGCTCAACTGTTGGCTTTCTTGCAGCATGAAAATAGTATCTGCATATTTAATAACGTTCCGTGCTGACAGCCACGTCAAATGGAGGCTCTTTCTTTGTACATGCGAAAGGGTTGCAAAAATTATTCATATATATTTTTTCAGATACACCAACTACGTCGTTTTCGGCCCAATCCGATGGAGAGAAGATTGGCCACGTACAGAAAGTAAGCACATCGATTCGGCCTGTTTTAACGGTTTCTGTCTTCATGATAATAAGCGGTGCTTGATTTCGCAATTGCTGGAGCGGCCAACGCATGTAATGCTTCATTCCTTAATATAAAAGGCTGAGAGGA
>NC_051162.1:163630515-163658255 GCF_013339745.2 Dermacentor silvarum | reverse complement strand
GAATATGGGTTCAGGATAGCTCGCATCTGCGCGCTGAGTGACCGCGATACACTGTCAAGGACGCCCATCGCCGGTATCGATGCGGTGTACCACAATGTGAGGAGTGAAGGCGAGAAATAGGGTACAGCGGCAAATGTTGAAGAGCGTTTTAGTGAGACTAGCATTCTTAGGGTACTTAACACACACGAAGATTATGAGGGCTATCTATCTATCTATCTATGCCTCCAACCATTTATCTGCTAACTTACGTCACTAGGTTGCCCGTGGCCTCATGAGTACATCGGGCTCCAGCGCTGAGGGAACAGTGTTCAAAACCGACCGTCAGAACAACATGGGTCACTGGCTCTGTAGTACTGGGTATTTGCAGCGGTTCAAGAACCGCCTTGATACCAACTTGGCAACTGGAAACAACGTACGACTGCGTGTGGGCCGAACTTGAATGAACTCATTTTACGTCACTTGGGTCACTAGGTATGTGCCGCTATTCAATAAACCTTCTTGATGGCTATTTCAGTCACTGGGTATGTGTTACTGGGCATGTGTTGTTCTTCAGTGACAAAAATAAATCACCGACGAATACGATACCTAATGCGAAATTTGATCGCAGCTCCATACGTGTTGTAAAGTGCCGCTACGCGCGGCACTTTACTACATAGACCGGCCACACAGTTGCCGCCTTCCGGCAACTGCAGCTTATTCAACCGTAATCTTTACCGGAAAACGCTTGCTGCGAACGCTATGCAATAAGGCAAATTTTATGGTTCTTCGCTTTCATTACACCTTTCGGCCGGCGTTGCCACTACCGCGGATGCGTAGACGGCGCACTTCTTTGGCGCCATCTCGTAGCGGTTTGGCGCCACTTCCGCGTTTGTTTTCGTCTTTCGATGTGCTCGTTCGCTCTTTTACGCCGAGGGACAACGCCGATGCTCGGCGCAGGAAAGGGCAACGTTGCTAGACTAGCTTCATTTGTAAAACTAGGCGGCGTTGCGCGGAACCGCCACCCGCCGGCGCCTTCATGGCGCTGCCGTCGCACCCAGCTTCACTTCCCGACTAGCCAGCTACGCGATCTGGCCGGACGAAACACGCAGTGCAGCGTTGGTGTATTCTGTGGTTGGTTGTTGACGGCGGATTTCAGGAAGCATGTCATCCGCGAAACTGTAGCCTTCGCCGCGTTTGTTAAGGATATTAGCAGACGATGCCGACGTGCTGCGTTCCTGACTGCAACCAGCGGCTATCGAACAATGTTGACAGTTCGGCGCGCCACTACTTGTGTGCTCCCAGCAATGTGACACTTTGCTCGGCGTTGAGCAGAGCGATTCCTCGTGCCGACCGGGAACTCTCTGCGAAATCTATGGTGTGTGATTTACACTTTCATGAGCAAGACATCTTAAAGTGTTTGTGCACATTATCAATGGACAGGTGGTTCAGGTGCCACGAGACAAGTGGACAGTTGCCGAGGGCGCGGTGCTGAAAGTGTTCCCGAACCTTCCCTCGTATCTGTCGAACCATCAGGAGAAAAAAAAAAAACGCAAACGAAGACAGATGTTTGGTGACCTGTTCTGGGCTATCTTAGAAGAGCTGCCAGAGAATACCCTGAGTCGTGTTGAGTGCCCCTTGCGCTTTCAGGAACTGAGTTCACGCATCATTAAATTTTTAACAGCGGAGCTGTTTAGGCTTTTTGCTTCCCCGCCTAGTGTTCGCAAAAACTCGCCTAGCGATGACGTCACTGCTCACAGCTGCGCATCGCATCACCTTGCGATAGCCAATAAATAGCTAATCGATAATCAATCAATAAACAATAAATTCCAGAAAATGCTGGGGATGACTAGTACTTATTCTAGCCCAAATATGTGGCCAATGCCTTGCAATTGCCAACCAATAGCTAATCGATAATCGATCAATGGTCAATAACTTCCGGGAAAGGCTGCGGATGACTTGGTAGTGCTTATTCTAGCCCAAATACGTGGTAAATACCTTGCGATAGCCTATCAATAGCTAATAAATAATCGATCAATAATCAAGAAATTCCGGAAATGCTGGGGATGACTTGGTAGTGATTAGCTTAGCCCAAATATGTGGCCAATACCTTGCGATAGTCAATCAATAGCTAATCGATAATCGATCAATAATCAATACATTCCGGAAAAGCGTAGCCCGTATGGCCAGGACCAGCTAGGTGCTGATCATCTCCGCTGTTTCTTTCGCCTTGTGCTACTTGTGCTAGCTACGCTAATTTTTATTTAGCCACGCGCATGCATACACGCATACCTTGCAGGAACCTTGTATAAAAATGTATTCTTAGGCAAGGTTCCTGGAGCAGCGGCGGGGATTCAGTCTTGATGTAAAGGCACCGAGGAAACGTGCCAAGCTGCTGTAGGTGGAGCAGTTTAAGTCTTAGCTATATCTATGGCCATACAGTAGTTGTTTACTGCGTTTTCTTTATTAAAGCATTCATTGGTTTACAATAAAGTTGTGCTGTTATTTTTGTGGATAACAAATTTGGTCTCACTAGCTGGCGTATAACTGCCCTTGACTAAAGTGTTAAGCAAGCAACAGCATCGAGAAAACGTGCCAAGCTGCTGTATGGGAAAAGTAAACTGCGTGAAAGGTTTAGGCGGCAGGAAGAAACACACGACACTTAAAAACGCAGCTTCTTCGTTTCGTCGTATGCGTTTCTTCCTATCGCGCAATTTACCGTTCTTTCAGTATGAGCCAACTAGCCCGTATAGCTTATTGCTGTAGGTGGATACCGCTTTCGCATGGTATCACTAATTAGGACTATATGGAGAACGCCAGCGAGCGTGAAACACGCGCAAACTGCTCGTCCGCATAGCTCAAAGCTGCTGCCAGGCGTCTGCAGTGGAGCGCGATGGAACGGCGCCGCCATCTGGCGGCTGCCCAAGGAGTGGCGACAGCGACGGTAAGCGCACGGGTGGAGAGTTTTACAACTGAAGCTAGTCTAGTAATGTTGGGAAAGGGTGCCTCAGAGCTGCGCTCTAAATCTTTAACTTAACTTCGATGCTTGGACCAGTCGAACTGCGTAATACCATTCCGACAATCTTCTCTGAGCACACGTACACACCTGCACCACGCGCGGATTTCATGGCGGTGTCATCAGATGGCACATCATGTCAAGAGAAAAAGCTCGAGAGAGGATGCAGGCTGCATACACGCGGTATACATGACTCATTTAGGCTGTGGTACTGTGGTGTGTCGCTACGTTGGTTGAATGCTAATCGCCTTAACGTCGGCATTCAGCTTGAGATGGATTCTGCCGGATTTGTGGTTCTTGATTTCCTGCAGCAAATCGGGAATATCCGACTTGCGACGCTGGACCAAGGCTGAGATTTCCAGAGAGTGTGACAGTAGTGCGGAATCCAAGCAGTTCGGCCACGAGTGAATTAGATAGGCCTGCCGTCGAGAGTGCATCATTGCTTTTGGTATCGGTGAAGGGAACGATCGTACAGACAAGTGAGTTGGCAGAGTAAAAAGAGAGCAGCCCATTGTTGACTACTGCTTCATGGACAACAACATGGATTAGGAAATTAGGAAATTTCTTGTGCGGGAATTTTAGATAGAGCACATAACTACCAAGCCGGAGGGTTCAACATGGCACTGCCAGCAGGTGACGTGAGCAATACTTTTTGAGTCTGGTAAGGGGCGCTAAAAAAAAGTCCTCACAGGTAGATGTCACAGCCACGTTAGCAGGAAAGGCTTTTATCATCTTCGAAACTAACAAATGTCCTACACTGTCCAAAGTTATTGAATACGAGGAGAGTCATCCGCTACTTTACTGAGGCCGTGTGTGCCAGTTTCAGCTGCTGGCATCCTTTCATAAAATTAAAGGAAGTGCGAATACACACTGATATGCTTCCTGGTGCAAGTCAAATGCCGGAATACAAGGTATTTCATCGTCGCCCGCTGGAGGCTGCCACGATTGTCTGGTAATTTCTGAAGCTATTGCTTTCTAGCTGGCGAGTTCTTTCCTATGGGCATCCAAACACACCCCTCAATTTCTAGCAAGCTTATCAGTGTGTGCATGTGAAGGGAACCTGCTACGTGAATGCGGTGGGTTTAAAAAAAAACTACAGTGTCGCCCGAAAGCTTAAGCATTGATTGCGATAGCAAGTTAGAGATATGCGCAGTAATGTTAGTAATTTAATCAGTTGGTACAAACTGCTGTAAACATTCGCTTATTAACTAAACCAACAAGCGTGATGTCATGCGTGCACAAGCAAACACGAACGCATACCATTCGATGACAATGGACACTCGCTGTCAGAATGCTGGCATGATGAAGAGCGGCAGCAGTGGTGAACGAATTTCCTTTCGTGCTGCTTTGCTTCAAGGCGAACTAGGCACGCTAGAACACAGCGCACACAAAACCATCAGCTTTCTCACGTCGGTTGGCTTTCGAACCCACCGCAGGTAACCTCCAAGCCAGGACGCACGCGGCCGCGCTCAGCCGCGACCGGAGAAGAAGCGAAGACGAGCGATACCCTGCCCCTCTCCTTGCGCGTGCACATCTCCCCGCTCTCCCCCCCTTTGCGCGCGCAAAACGTCGGCGCGAACCCTCCCCGCCTTCCTCCCATGCGCGCGCAAGAAGGTACCGCCATACCAAGTCAGCATCCTTCTAGGCTCACCCTCGCATGCTTTTCTGTGCTTTTACAGCTTACGGTGCACGGCCGCGATCTTATCCCACTTGGGCTTTAAACAGAATGTAGCGCCCACCGACGCTGCTAAGCGGGGACGCTTAGGTCGGCGCTCTTGGCCAGCGCTTTGGGGCAGGCTACGAATGGCGACGACAATAAAATTCGGCGGCACGTGCTAACGGCGCAAGCACGGCACGCGCCAGTCGGTTCCAAAAGCCAGCCACGCTGGTCGTCGCAGCCCCGTCGCTCGGCTCGCCGCCTTCGCCCTTCTGATCAGGGACGACGGCACGGCTCGTACAGCCGCCGTCACGTCCCTCCTACAAGAACACCACGATGGCGCCGACGGTGACGCCAGAATCAATGCGGGCAGTGTAGCCTGGTTTTCTGAATTCTTCACGTCTTTAGCTGACATTGTAGAGGCCACCAATGAGCGACGGCTACATAAGTTTGAATTGTGTGCAGAGGATCTCGCGCTACCCACAAGAGCACACTACGCATTCTTTATATGATCTGTACATATGCCCCATGAATGTATTTCCATTCAAAACACCTTTCCTCCTTTCCCCTTCATGTGACATGCTGTATTGAGCGCTTGTGGTTTGTCATCACTTGGTGTCTTAGCACCGTTCTCGTGCTTCCTTTAATGTAATTTAAAGATGCGGCTGTTTGTATTTTTCAGAGATTACCACAGCACGATTGAAGTGAAACAAGAAGGTGGGAAGGCGGTAGTTAGAGTTCAACCTTTGGGTAAGAACAATGCTCATATTCTATATTCTTAATGTGCTGGTCCTAATGAATCTAGGAAAACAAATTCGGGTGGTGGCTCAAAGGTTGCTCATGAGATCCGAAAACACCGGGTGTCAAAACGAACAAGACGCAAGTTTGAAAAGAAAGCGGTACTCCTGTACATATGAAGCTATTTGTGTGTTGGTGGAAGCCTTCGTAGAGGGCTCCAGTATTTTCTAGCTTTTATAAATAGTAATTCCTAATGAAATAATAAACTTTGTGAAATTGATATATTTCAATGTCTAAAAAGGTTTATTATGTATATATGGCTATAATGTCGAGAGAAAGTTCAACTCCGCGTTAGAAAACAGTTTCAAAAGTTTGAAACATGCTACGTTTTGCATAACTCCTTTCTGGATGCTAGAAGATTGTCCAATTGGTCCACTACTGTGCACTGGGTACGTGCACAGTAGTGGACAGCGCTTTGCATGCCGATTTTTCCGAAAGCTGCGACATAAATGCACTGGGTATATGCCGCTCTTCAATGAACATGTCGCCACCATGTGTCTCGCTGCGTATGTGCCACGGGGTGTGCGGAAATCATGCAAAGAATTCTCAGCACTCTCAGGCACCAGGGCCCGACGCTTCTTCTTTAGGAGCCCTCACGTGGAGTTCTCGTCAGCAACTCCAGAAAAAAGCGCGTGAGAGGAGCCCGGTTGCCGCATGACTCTTTTCTCAGCGTTCGCACGCGCCGTCGCTCCATGCATATGGTAGGCCACGCGCAGGTTACGCGGAGGCTCCGCTATAAGGCGCCAAATGTGTTTAGAGAACCGCTAAAGAGGAGTTCCAGTGCACAACGCTCCTGCCACATCACTCACTTCGACGGTGGCCATAGTTGTGTCGCTATGTTGATTCAGTGCTAAACGCATAACCGTCAACAGTCATCATGAGATGAATTCTACCGATTTTTTTATAGTAACCACAAATTGTTGCCTCAAACATATTTGAACGCTCTTCACAAACCTATTAGGCACGTTTAAAAATAAACGTCACATAGTAACTATGATTAAACATGAGAAGAGAAGGCGGGCGTTAGATCTGCTCACGATCTCTTCACTGGCCTTTCTGACTTCATCTTGCAGATTATACACTAATTTTTGAAATTCAACTGTTGACATAGCGCTAGCTTTGCGAAAGTTGACCCTAAACGACACAATGGTTGGTCTTGTCACGCCATTTTCTTTTCGTAGGCAGGGAACACTAGGCACCTAAGATTTTTGCCCCCTTGAATGCATTTTGTTCATTAGCTCGGCCTCACTTCCATTAATATGAGTACCGCGCCCACGAGGAGTCATCTTAGTGCAACGGAGGATTCACTTGCACCAGCCTGTTTAAATGGTAGATGGTCTTTATGCTGCAGACCAATGCTTACACAACTGTGACAAAATATAGGCGCGAACCGAACTACCCTAGTTGTCTGCTGGCTTAGGCCCCTAGGTGTGCTCGTGGTCCTGATGCCTTTGTGATCTTTCCATCGTCGTCATTTTACCTTCGTCATCCGACTCTCGTCAAGCCGTCGTCCTCACAATATTGTGAACATACGGTCATCTTCATGTAATTCTCGTCATGCCGTCATCGTCACGCTGTCATTGTATCATGGTCATCGTCACAGAAATTTCATCCCCTCATCTCACTGCGGTCATGCCATCGTCGTCTGCTCATCTTCATACCGCCTTCTGCAGTGGATTTACGTCATTCCTCCTAGGCTATTCAATTGTTGGCACTGTCGCTCGTCGCCGTTATACACTCATCGAAATGCCGTTATGGTCAAGCTGACCCCAGCGAGCGATTGTCGCAATAAAGTGAACCGATACCGGATAAAGTGCATGTCGCATGTAGCTGAAGCAATCAAAATCTGTGAGACACTTTCTAAATAACGGTATCTGCAGCGATACGGTGATTCGCTAGAATGCGTCAATGCTAATCGCATAAGACAGACAGTACTGAAAAAAATTGTTGTGTTGCATTGTTTCTTTATTTAAAAATTATCGTTACTTCTACCATTTTATGCAAGGCTTACTGCCTTATTAGGCACTATTTTAGTTCATTTGTAATCGATTTCTTTCACATTTTGGTTTACATGTATTTTGTTCGTTTATCATACTACTTGCTTTGTTCATGGCGTATGGGTTTCAGTCATTGTACAAGGTATCATCATCATCATTGTTGTCCCTTCTTTCTGTCACCTCGCGTGTGCTTCACCACTATCGCTTACTGCAGAAGAAGTGAAATAAGTGCCAGAAATAGACAAGGATACTACACATTGCGCTTGTGGGCTAGGATTAGGCGCACAGTTGTAAAATAATTCGGCAGAACCAATCTCATGATGAGTCTCGACAGTAATTCGATTAGTATTGAATCAATATTGCAATACAACGTGCTGCTATTGTTAAAACGAGTTACGTATGTACTGCAGCGATACTGGTATTTCACACTTCCCTAAAAACACTCGGCGCCCTCTAATATCACCACCACGAAGCGTGCGCGTGGCATCTGAAATGCATGGCGCGTCGGTGTGGGCGAACGCTTAAAAGCGCGTCATGCGGTAACCGCGTGCCTGTTTTGCGCTTATTTCTGGACACGCTGCGCCGTCAAATGGCTCTGTCCAGATGTACAGACATAGCCTCCGAGATGACCAGCGTGGCGTGCCGGTGCCTGCTAAAGCTGGGTATTGTTTGCTCGCTTGCCGCACACCGAGTGGCGCATACTCAGCGAGCCAAGTTCACGATAGGTTGATTGGAGATTGGCACATACGCACTGAGTTCATGGCGCAGCTCGCTAAAGCGGTGGCGAACAGGACGTTTATTGAAAAGCGGCATTTAATGCATTTGCGGCGGAACCTTCCAAAAGCGTCGAGTTGTTGTGCTTGGCGAACACTTCTGACGTAGGTTTGATTCCCCTCAACATGGGAGAAACATTGAGGATCTTTATTTAGGCGTTCGCATTCTTTCAGCACTTCATATACTTTCCGTGGGTAAACTAATTATCCAATGTTTCTATCTATTTTTCTTTGTATGTTTGCGTCTAACCATTTCCCGCCTACCTGGGTTCACTGAGGATTTCGTGGTTCAATGGGCTGTTTGCTGACCAATCAACTTGGGTCCTGAGTATACCATTATAATAACTTCTAGCAACTTTTTTACACGATCTTTAGATTGTTGTTACTTGAAGCTACCAACAAGCAAATGAAATCCTTCCAACGATATTTAGACTTCCCAACAACTCTCTAGGAACAATAGGCCACCAACAATACTTTAAAACATGTTCATAGGGTGTCTGTAAACTTCTTATGAACTGTCTAGAAACCCTTTTCATTAGACCTCCTATTATCTTCATTAAATTGAAGCACGCTAACACATTATCTGTAAACGTCATGTTAACAACTTACTCGCGCTTTCTTTAGACATCCTAGTGCCCAGAATGGGCCTCGTAAACTGAATAGAAGCCTGTTTATAGACTTTGTCAACATCCTATACCAGCATTCTACAAAGATTCTTTCAGGCCTCATCATGACGTTGTCAATTATTTCAAACCTCCTACCAAAATTTTCGCTTGAGACATTCCAGAAACGTTGTCGACAATTGGTCACAGTATTTGAATAAAAACATGTTCAACGTTGCTTATAAGATTATACTAACCTGGAAATTCATAGCTTTATATCACCCAGTATACCAGCATACCACCCTATAATCATCAGTGCTGCAACTATTAATTTCATTTATTGAGCGCCATTTACATGGGGCCCCCTTATGTATGTGCTGATGCTATCTTACTGGAGTACTGATAAATTATCTAAGCTCTTGACCCGCTATGCAGCTGAAACCACAGGTTGTGAAAGGAGCTACTGTAAACAAAGGTGTGACAAATTGGAAGCGCTGCGAAGATTGCATCAGATATTTATCACATTATTCAATTAGTCAAACTTGGGAAGAGAAGAAATGAGACTGTAGTTATGCGAAGCTGCTTCAGCATTCTGGGCGTTAGTTGAAGTTGCACCTTGGATATGGTTCTTTTTGTCAGCTTGTTGCTGAGAAATTCTGGCCGTTGCATCCGGAAAGGAAAAGGAAGTGAGTAGCAGCTAGCTGTGCATTACCGGCCGATACTCAGATGTGTGCTTTAAATAAAATAAGCCAAAAATCCATAATGATTTAAGCTCCCAGGCGTTAAACTACAAGCTAAGTATTTCACAAACTCTCATGATTTCCAGCCTGAGCAGGAAAGAGCAAAGAATGAGTTCATGATCATATATTATTTACATTATTTACCAGAAATTAAGTCATCGCGACCTCTGTCAAAACCTAGTGTTTGTAGGCTTCGCGTTTATAGCCACTTCAAGCGAACCGCATAACGCGGCGTAGGTAAACTATGTAAGAAAATCGTTTTTATAACATTTCACGTCATTACAGTTCGCGCTCGTAAAAACGTGCCAAAATGTTGTATAGGAACCTTAAATCAAAGTTAATATTTTTGCAGGAAGAAAGCAGGCCCACGAGTGTAGAAGGATGTATATTTACAAGCGAAGAAATATGGCGTTCAGGCAACGGCCAGAGACTTCGTCTTTCTCTCGTTCGCGTCACCTTCTTCTTTCCCTTCACCGTAACATCACCCTCCCGGTGGGGTTAGCTCCGTCCCGGTGCAGGTTATGGAGCGTCGCTTAATGGGGAGACATAGGGCTTGAGCCTGGCGACGTGAACAACATCGCTGGTGACGTTGGGAGACACTGAAGGCTGACCGACTGGGGCGATCTCGTATGTCACGTCGGACAGTTGTCGTAAGATCTGGTATGGACCAGAATAACGGGAAAGGAGTTTTTCCGACAAGCCGACTCGACGTGAAGGCGTCCAGAGAAGGACAAGGGAACCAGGTGAAAAATGGTGGTCTCGGTGCCGAAGGTCGTAGCGTCGTTTTTGAGAAGCTTGCGAGACTGTGAGGCGATGACGGGCGACCTCTCGGGCCTGGGCGGCTAAGGCAATAGCATCGCGAGCGTAACCAGTGCTGGGTGATTGTACTGCGGAAGGTAGCAACGTGTCGAAGGGCAAGGTGGGGTCGCGGCCATACAAAAGGTAAAATGGGGAGCATCCGGCAGTATCGTGACGGGACGAGTTGTATGCGAAAGTGATGTACGGTAAAGCGACGTCCCAGTCGCGGTGATCGTCGGAAACGTACAGGGCCAGCATTTCGGTTAGTGTGCGGTTGAGTCGTTCGGTGAGGCCGTTCGTTTGAGGGTGGTATGCGGTAGCGAGCTGGTGTTCTGTAGAACAGGAGCGGAGCAGATCATCGACGACCTTCGAGAGAAAGTAGCGGCCGCGATCCGTGAGTAACTGTCGAGGGGCGCCGTGGTGCAGGATGACGTCGTATAGTAGGAAGTCGGCGACATCTGTAGCGCAGCTGGTGGGCATCACTCGTGTAATGGCATATCTCCTGGCATAATCTGTTGCTACAGCAATCCATTTGTTTCCTTTCATAGAAATAGGAAAGGGGCCAAGGAGGTCGAGGCCCACACGGAAGAAGGGCTCTGTAGGGATAGCAATTGGTTGAAGCAAACCAGCAGGAGGCATAGCAGGCGTCTTGCGGCGCTGACACAGGTCGCAAGAAGTGACATAACGGCGCACAGAGCGATAAATGCCGGGCCAGAAGAAGCGGCACCGCAGGCGGTCGTAAGTACGAGTGATGCCCAGATGTTCAGCAGTAGGAGCGTCGTGAAGTTGCTGGAGCACGGCCAGTCGAAGGTGCTTTGGAACGACTAGGAGCTGCTCCGGGCCATCAGGACGAACACTACGAAGGTATAAAGTTCCATCGCGCAAGGTGAACATCCGCAGAGACGGGTCATTAGGCGAGGAGCTTAGGCGTTCCATAAGTGTTCGAAGAACAGGATCTTGGCGTTGCTCGTCGCCAATATGGAGAAAGCCGGAGAGAGACAGAATACTGATGTCCGAGTCTGCATCGGTATCGTCCGGTTGATCCACGGGATTGCGGGACAGGCAGTCAGCGTCTTTATGCAGGCGCCCTGACTTATACGTAATAGAAAATGTATATTCTTGTAGACGCAATGCCCAACGTGCAAGTCGTCCAGTTGGGTCCTTCAAAGAGGAGAGCCAGCAGAGGGCGTGATGATCGGTTACGACGCAGAAGCTCCGACCGAAAAGTTACGGCCGAAATTTCGCGACCGCCCATACGAGCGCGAGGCATTCCCTCTCAGTGATGGAGTAATTTCGCTCGGGCGTGGAAAGAAGGCGGCTGGCGTAAGCGATGACACGGTCGTGGCCCTGTTGACTGTGAGCGAGGACAGCGCCGATGCCATAACCACTCGCGTCAGTTCGTACTTCAGTAGGCGCAGAAGGGTCAAAGTGTGACAGAATCGGGGAGGTTGTAAGCCGCTCGATCAGGGTAGAGAAGGCTTGCTCCTGCAGTGGTCCCCAAGAGAAAGAGGCATCTTGCTTAAGAAGGTCAGTGAGAGGGCGAGCGATGTCGGCAAATTGTTTCACAAATCACCGGAAATAAGAGCATAAGCCCAGAAAACTACGGACATCGTTTGTTGAACAAGGTACAGGAAAATTGCGCACAGCGTGGACTTTCTGTGGATCAGGTTGGATTCCGGCGGCGTTTACGAGATGGCCGAGCATGGTAATTTCACGGCGACCGAAATCGCACTTGGAGGAGTTTATCTGAAGGCCAGCCCTGCGAAACACGGAGAGTATGGTCGTGAGGCGCCTCAGGTGGCTCTCAAACTCCGCCGAAAACACAATCACATCGTCGAGGTAACAGAGGCATGTAGACCACTTCAAGCCGCGCAGCAGAGAGTCCATCATGCGCTCGAATGTAGCTGGCGCATTGCATAATCCAAAGGGCATGACTTTAAATTGGTACAGACCGTCCGGTGTGACGAAGGCGGTTTTCTCGCGGTCCATCTCGTCGACGCTAATCTGCCAATAGCCGGAGCGGAGGTCAATTGATGAAAAGTATTGGGATCCGTGAAGGCAGTCAAGAGCGTCGTCAATGCGAGGCAGGGGATAAACATCCTTCTTTGTTATCGTGTTGAGGTGACGGTAGTCAACGCAGAAGCGCCACGAGTTGTCTTTTTTCTTTACTAAGACAACCGGTGATGCCCACGGGCTACTGGAAGGTTCAATGATGTCCTTGTCCATCATCTTGTCGACCTCTTTCTGGATTATGGCCCTTTCTGTTGCGGAGACACGATATGGCCGCCTATGAATGGGGCTGGCGTCACCGGTGTTGATGCGATGCGTGACAACAGATGTCTGACCAAGTGGACGGTCGTCCAAATCAAAGATATCCCGATAAGATGACAGGAGGTGACGAAGAGCTGTTCTTTGCTCGGAAGGAAGGTCAGGGGCGATCATCTTACAAACTTCGTCCGCGGGCGTCGAGCCCGAAGGAATGGGTGACAAAGGTGCGTTGGTACTCAGGAAGGATTCGGAGGCCAAAGAAGAAATCTCAAATTCATCCAAAGGAGTGATAAGTGCGACGGCAATGCCGTGTGGCAGCACATGCGTCGAAAATCCAAAATTTAGGATGGGCACCCGAGCGCAGTTTCCGAGGATCCGGATTAAGGTGCTCGGTAGGGCAATATATCGTGACAAAACGACGTCAGTAAGCGGAGACACGACGTACTCGCCATCAGGTACGGGAGGACAGGGCGTCAGGAGGACATTGGTAGCCGCCTGTGGAGACAGCCGTGCAAACTCAGCAGAACATAAGCGGGGTGAAGCACAAGTTGTTGCGTCTGCGTCGGCAGGAAGCGGCAGATCCAGCTTTACAACACCTGCGGAGCAGTCAATTTGGGCAGAGTGTTTCGAAAGGAAGTCGAGGCCGAGAATTAGGTCGTGTGGACAGTGCTCGAGGACGATAAATAAAACAACGCTATAATGGCCCGCAATGGTCACACGTGCTGTGCACATTCCAAGAACAGGTGAAGTACTCCCATCGGCGACTCGCACAGTGCACGGTACGGCGGGAGTCAGAACCTTTTTGAGCCTTCGGCGGAGAGCAGCGCTCATAACTGAAAGCTGTGCTCCTGTGTCAACGAGAGATGTGACAGGAACACCATCAACTGCAATGTCCAGTAGGTTTCCACGTGTAGGCAGGGTCAACAGAGGATTTGTGGGCCGGGTCGGAGTTGCAGCTTCACCTCCGGGAGCTGCACCGCCTAGTTTCCCGAAGGGAAGCGACCGGTTGCAGATGGGGACGAAGAGCGGTGAACGAGAGGCGAACGGGACCGACGGCCTTGCGGAGACGGGGAGCGGCTGGATCTTGGTGGAGCACTGTCGGCGTTGATGTTCCGAGGCGGCGTGTAGGGCGAGAACGATGCGTCTGGTACTTGGCAGTAGTGACTCGGAGACGACCACCGAGGAGACGACGACCAGCGATTATGGCAATGACGGGCGATGTGTCCAATACCGGAACAATTAAAACAGATGGGTCTGTCATCCGGTGTGCGCCAGTCAGCGGGGTTGCGGCGGAGTGGCGGGAAGCTTTGCGTCTGGGAGCGAGCGGCCGGAGAAATCTGGTAGGTGTTTGTATGGCGGACCGAGCAGAGAGATGGAATGCCCAAACTCGCTATTTCTTCCCGAACGACCGCTTGTATAAGCGAGATAGCGGGCACACTTTCCCGACACTCGGAACGAATTGGAGCCGGAGCCATGGCCTCAAGCTCACGGCGAACGATACGCGTTAGATCTTCTGATCCTGTCGGCTGAACGAACCGCGGCGGGTCTGCGCACGAAGATCTCGCGGCGGTATTGGGCAGCCTGTCGAAATGTTGAGGGACGCGGCGGCCTTTCGCTTGTTCGAAGCGCCGGCACTCCTTTATAATTGCATCCACAGTGGCACAATCCTTACACATCAGGAGATTGAAGGCATCGTCTGTAATACCTTTTAGTATGTGACCAATCTTGTCCGCCTTGGTCATGGTGTTATCAGCCTTGCGGCAGAGAGCCAGCACATCCTGTATGTACACGACATAGGATTCTGTGGACGTCTGAGCGCGGCATGCAAGTTCTTTTTTTGCAGCCAACTGACGACCGACAGGTCTGCCAAACAGGTCACGCATTTTTTCTTTGCAGACATCCCAGCTTGTTAGGTCAGCTTCATGCGTATCGTACCATTGCTTCGCAGTTCCTTTCAGATAAAACATGAGGTTTGCTAGCATCATTGTTGGACCCCACCTGTTGTTGTCGCACACTCGTTCGTACATCGCAAGCCAGTCCTCGACGTCGGTGTTGTCCGTGCCACAAAATGTCCCCGGGTCCCGCAGATGAGTGAGGATGACCGTTGGCGTGGACTGCTGAGGCGTTGTCGGTTGTGTCGGTTGATCTGCCATTGTGGCGGCAGGTAGATGACGTCCACTGCGAAGTTCCGTGATTGTACCCAGCACCTTCCACCAAAATGTTGCAGGAAGAAAGCAGGCCCACGAGTGTAGAAGGATGTATATTTACAAGCGAAGAAATATGGCGTTCAGGCAACGGCCAGAGACTTCGTCTTTCTCTCGTTCGCGTCACCTTCTTCTTTCCCTTCACCGTAACAATATGTTTATGAAAATTGATGGAAAAGCACATATACATCTTATTATAATTTGGAGACAGACAGAACTTCGGCGCAGCGCTGTGTTGCGGAACGACTGTTCACTGCTGGTGCAGTGTGCAGTTTAAAACAGGAAAAGTGTCAATATTAAAGTACTATCACTTCACACAACACTGCATCGCAGCTGGCAGAGAAGTTGCAGAAACGTTCACATCAGGGAACGAAGAAAACGCCGTGGTCTTTGCAAGCACGGTGCTGGTTCGTCATTTCAGTCACAAATTACGCTTCCACGTGTGCCTGGAAAGTCTTCTTGGATCGGCGAATCAGCCACAACACAGTGTAAGCATAAACAGCAGCAAAAATTGCTAAATTGCTGCTACAAAATGCGACCAAACACCCCTACATCGCACCGACCATACCATGACGGCGGGGCAGTTCTTTGGCTCTACTCGGACCACTTGAAATTTGTGCGATTGCGTGAGACAGGCATCTGACGTTCTTTCAATCCACCCGTCACCTTGACCACTGCCAAACCATGCACACCCCTCTACTTGTGAGGGTTGAATGACACCAAGACATTCCCTTCCGGTGAGATGTGGCGGGCCTCTGTGCGCGCATCCCCTTCTTGGGGAACTGCACTTAGAGGGACGAATGTACCCTGTTGCCGAGGCTGAGAAAGAACCTGACATGACAGCCGGCTTAGCTTTGTTATGCTGTTACGGGGTGTATAATTTTATCTTTTCGATACAATTATTGTCCTGAAGACGACGCTACTCCAAATGCAATAAAAACTTCTAATATCCTATAGGGTAAATTATATGATGTTTGTATTTTGCACAAGAACGTGTCTTAGCTTGATGGCACCCAGCACAAGACAATGCTGAAAGCTATTCTTGTCGAGTAATGTTACTTTTATAGATAAATAGATGTTCAAAGCGCAGCGGCTATGATGCTACCGGAATTCAGTCGGCCGAAGCACGGTAAAAGCACGGCCTGTGATATTTGGGCTCTTGGTACATCGGAATGCTAAAATTACAGATGTCAATAAGCCACCGCAAAACCTTATCGGAGCTCAGAACTTTGTCGCCATGTGATGAAGCGAATGGATTGAATATTATGAGTGCATAATTATCACTTTTCGACCTGTTTTCTCACTGCAAGCAACAATCGCCGTAAAGCAAGTCAGCTGACATTTATTGTTACATTGCCTTCGCTTTGATGCAACCATCTATTAGTTTCCTTTAATATGGAGGAGCCATCGGTAGGAAGAAGCGACAAACGCATGCGAATGGAGGCACGAACAAAGCTACATTTTTGATACAGAAAGGATAATTTCTTTTCCTTTCAGAGAATAATTTCACAAAAGTTTGACCCTTGCAACGAGTTCAGCTTTGCTTGGTCTTCAACCTGTGCACTTTCTCAGGTCAACACTTGCTCTCACTAAGCAGCAGCTGTATTTTTCAGCCTTCTGGAAGTTTGAGAGGTAGCGTTCCAGCAACATGTTACATTTAGTAAAGGCTTTTTTACTTTTAAACAGAAGCCGTGAGTCTACTGTGTTGACACGTTCCAGCCAAGGGCGTGCTATTTATTTCTATCGCGGATTCCACAGACCTGATTATCTCATTGCAAAGCTAGTTCGTGGTCTTCCAATAGCAGTGGGTGGTAAGGGCCGATTTACGCTTGAGCAGCACGCCACACCGCCCACCTGCCGCACGCATGCGGTAGAGTAAAGAATTGCACATTTCGTAGACTGTTACTCAGATTTCGGTTTACACTGGGTAAGCACATGCAGCGCAAACCGAAATTTGTACACCAGTGTGTGACATATGTAGCTTTAGCCTGACCGCACGCGTGCGTTCGTGCTTAATACAGCACATATCGCACATTTGTGCACACATCTCGGTTTACACTGCATGTGCGAGCCCAATATAAACAAAAATTTGGGCCCCAGTATGCGAAATATGCAGTTTTCCGCACGCGTACGGCAGGCGGGTGGTGCAGCTCGAGCGTAAATCGGCCTTTAATCTGCCCTAAGGTTGGGCTAAAGCTGTGGAACTGGTGTGCTGCCTGCGTAGTACTCCACTGTCATCACACCGTTCTGTTGGTGTAGCGCCAGCTAATTTTCACGAACTGTGCTGACGTTACCGAAGCCTCACTTAATCCAGTCGAACCTTTAAAAAATTTAGTTCTAATGACAGTTTACTAACATATTTCTTTGAACATTTTAGTGGCACTCCATCAACAATTCGCTACCGACTTGGATTGGAACTGTGATTTAAAACCAAGAGGTTGATTACAGAGTATGTTATATATCAACATCAATGTGCGTTCAAAAAATTTATAAAAGGCTCTTAAGTTACTTTCCATTCGAAACGTTTTTGGCAAACAATACGAGCTGATGACGTACTGAATATGCATGTCCTTCAGAAAAAAAATATTTTGATGTAGAGTAAAACATTCTTAACACAAAAGCGACGGAGTATTAGAGATGTTATTTACAGAAAAGTTAGCAGAACTATGTTAACGGTGTACTTGAAATATTCTTTATATATATATATATATATATATAGTAGGAAGTCTTCTAACGGTGTGTGAACGAATGTTCTTACACCGTGTATCTAAAATTTTCTTTATACGAAAGTAAGAAGGAACTCTGTTAACAGTACATTATAACCATTCTTTATACAAAATTGAAGAAAAGTATTTTGGCGGTGTATGAACTGTCACGGGATGTTCTTGTAATACACTCCGCAGGGCGTCTGACAGAACAACAGGAAGACGGAGCCGTCTCAGCTGGAAACCGATCGAGCGCGCACTACTAGTTCGTCGTCTTCCTCTTCCGCACTTCACCGTGCCGGCGCCGATAATCTTCAGTACAATCTCTCTCCACACAGAAAGAAGCCATCCTGGCAACCTAGGGAAAAGAAAGCATTGGCGGATCGTAACATAGTTTCAGCCGTGCTACATGAACCATTTCGCGCCCTCGGCAACGGTGATCAGAAGACGGCGCGAGCGGCTTGATGACATAGTTCACGGGTGATGCTTGCTGCAGTACGCGGTAGGAACCGTGGTAGTAGGACAGAAACGTAGAGGATTGGCTGGGGGAAGTAGCCGGGGCGCGAAGCGTAACAAGCATTCCGGGGGAGAGAGAGATAAAACTATATTGTGTCCATGATGGGGTCTGGGGGAATAGTGGGCACTAGGAGCGGATGCGTCATGGCATGATTTTTGGCGCCACTGATCTTGGGTGGTGAACGAGCGGGCAAGTTGGCGACCTTCTTCTGCGTAAGGCATGGGCGGAAAGTTTTAATTTTTCCGGGGGGGGGGGGCTGGGGCCCGACCAGCTTTCCGAAACCTACCCATATATACCCTCTACTAACAATTTTCTATTTCAAGCTTTATGCCGAAAGCAATTATATCGACACTTCAGGAAAATTGTCGCGGTTGTCGTCGCCGCGATGTTCCGCATTAAATCCAAAAGCCCTGTGGGTGCGGGGAAAAGCACGTAACAGTGAGCCGAAGAGGATGGCGGCTTGATGGGCATTATTTCCCACGCGCTCAATATTCGGATTAGTTGTAGGTCACATAATCAAACACGAATGGGAAGGAGAGCACGCGTCTTCTCCTCTAGCCCTGCCATATAGCTGTGAATGACTGTGCGCGGCTGACGCTTATGGGACCCGCGCGCCATATCTAATTGTTGGTAATCATTGGTGGGTGCAATGATAAAGGGTGACCAGGGATGGCTGCTAACTTCATGCGCGCTGTCTTCCTTGCCGGGCTGTCTTTCTGCGCCCCAAGTGTTGCAGAGTTAAGAGACAGAGGTCATCGCAGATCACTCACAGAGGCCGTCAGTAGTGGACATAAAAATAGGCAGAATCTAATTTTCAGAGTTGCGGTGAATCTCGCGGCTGTACGAACCGTTCGCCTCCGCTGCCGGCGTTCTTCACAATGCTTGCGTTGTGATAGCGAGTGCTCGAGGTCATCCAGTGAGGTATTTACAGGTTTGCATGGTCCGTGCTTACTATGTCCACTATGCTTACTATTTTAATTTTAGCTGAATGTTTACTACAATTTATATGGGCACTATAACTAACGTATAGACTCCTGTAAGGGCCACACTTTTCTGTCGCGATTGACGAGCCTTTCATGGGACCGGGCCATTTGACCTCATTTTTCCAACTACTAGTATGAAATCCGCCGTAAACCTCCGCGATCACCTCCTCTAGACATCCAGTTGCGACGCGCGAAAGTACTCTGCGCGCGAGAATTCGCTGTTGAGTCAGAACAGAATCAGCGAACGGAACGCGATTGCTTCACGGTTGGATGTCTTTTTTTAAATATTGGCTGTCAAGTTATGGGTGCGGCCCTTGCGCGGGTGCGATCCTTACACGGATATACACGGTAAGAATCTTCCTTCTACTTCGCTATCACTAATACTGCTTCGCCTTCCCGGCCAAATTGCACTTTTTTTTGTACTTTGAGTCCGAGCATAAGCGCTGCTGCGCATGACTTCTAGACTTCTATTTATTCTGATTTTGAGTGAATCCGGCTTGGCATCATTTCGGCTACTGAGTGAATTCTATATACAAGGTGTTTCAGCGAACAGTTTCCAAAATTTTTAAAGGTTGCCTGTGGCAGGTAGTACAATTCTAGTTCATGAGCTCGTCTACTCGAAGAGGTGGGCATTACTTGCACAAAAAATTGAAATGCATAATCAACTAATTAACAAAGTTAACCAATTAAGTTTTTAGTTAATTACCTTATGGCCCATGTTGCAATTTACAAATTCTAGCCGTGGAGTGCGGATCCACTTTGAACTAAATCTCAGGCTGAAACCAGTGTCGAGATATTAATTCTCTAACTTTGCGGAAAAATACATTGGCGTGCCAGTCACTTTCTCAACAAAACGTCGTTTTATGCATCAAAGCACAAAAGTATGAAAAGAACAAATTATGGGATTTTACGTGCCATAACCACGACCTGATTATGAGGCACGCCGTAGTGGAGGACTCTTTAATAATTTAGACCACCTGGGGTTCTTTAACGTGCACCTAAATCGAAGTATACGGGTGTACTAGCATTTCGCCCCATCGAAATGCAGCCGCCGTGGCCGTGATTTGATCCCGCGACCTCATGCTTAGCAGTCCAACACCATAGCCACTAAACAAACATAGCGGGTATAAGCACAAAAGTAACTGGAATGCCAATGCATTTCTCCGCAATGTTCGGGAATTAATATCTCGAAACTGGTGCCATCCTGAGAATTAGTTCCTAGTGCATCCGCCTTGAGAATTCCATGGCTAGAATTTGTAAATTGCAACACGGTCCATAAGTTAATATTGTTACGGGGAGAATATATATACAATGGATATATTTACAGGGTAAGGCCACAACGCTGCAGCAATCGTTCAGGGGAGCGCGTGCACACCAGAAAAACCACCCGTCGTCGTCGTCATCGTCCAAGCACCGACCACAGGATCGCCGCTTGTGACATTACCCGCCGGCGGCAGAAGCACCGTCCCGGTGCAATTAGGGCCCGGGCCGAGAGTGGTACGGTTTAAGATGCGAGACATGGACTATGTCACTCGCGATTGTTGCAGAGGCCGACGTAGGATTTAGCGGAGGGATTTCATAAGTCACATTAGTGACTTTGCGTACGACGCGGTAAGGGCCAGCATAACGGGAGAGGAGTTTTTCGCGTAGGCCAACGCGATGTGACGGGAACCACAGCAAGACGAGCGATCCAGGAGGGAAGTTCACCTCCCGGTGTCGGCGGTCATAGAGACATTTTTGATTGACCTGTGAAGCCGACAAGCGATCGCGGGCAACCTGACAGGCGATGTCAGCACGGGCAAGAGCATCACGAGCATAGGCAGAGGATGTGTCTGCGTGAGCATGAAGTATGGTCTCCATAGGCAATGGTGGGTCGTAGCCAAACAGTAGATAAAAAGGTGAATAGCCAGCTGTGTCGTGACGAGAAGAGTTGTAGGCGAAGGTCACAAAAGGCAAGTTAATGTCCCAGTCTCGGTGGTCCTCAGACACGTACATAGCAAGCATATCTTTGAGAGTACGGTTGAGGCGTTCAGTAAGGCCGTTTGTCTGTGGATGGTACGCAGTGGTGAACTTGTGATTGGTCTTGCAAGAACGAAGAATGTCGTCGACTACTTTAGACAGGAAGCAGCGGCCGCGGTCCGTGATTAACTGACGAGGAGCACCGTGGCGCAGGATGATGTCGTGAAGAAGGAAATCGGCTACATCAGTAGCACAGCTCGTGGGAAGTGCCCGTGTAACAGCGTACCGCGTTGCGTAGTCAGTAGCGACTGCAACCCATCTATTGCCAGTGGTCGACATGGGAAAAGGCCCTAGAAGATCGAGTCCCACCCGGAAAAATGGTTCATCAGGGATGTCGAGGGGCTGAAGGCTGCCAGCAGGCAGTAGGGCAGGAGTCTTGCGTCGCTGGCAGTGGTCACAAGCCGCAACGTACTGTCGCACAGAACGGTAGAGACCAGGCCAAAAGAAGCGCCTACGGATGCGATCATACGTGCGTGACACGCCTAGGTGTCCGGCCGTCGGTGCATCGTGAAGCTGGCGCAAAACAGTAGAGCGAAGATGCGCGGGAACAACAAGCAAGAGCTCAGCGCCGTCAGGCCGGGCGTTGTAGCGGTGTAAGGTGTCATTGTGGAGCACAAACATCCGTAGGGAAGGGTCAGGGTGTGGTGAGTTGAGACCGTCTATAATAGGCCGCAAAGATGAGTCGCGGCGCTGTTCGTCGGCTATGTGGACGAAGTCTGTAATGGCCAGAACAAAGGTGTCAGCTCATCTTCCAGTGTATCAGGGGGATCGACCGGGTATCGTGACAAGCAGTCAGCGTCTTGGTGAAGCCGTCCAGATTTGTAGAAAACAGAAAATGAGTACTCTTGCAAGCGGAGTGCCCAACGGCCAAGGCGACCAGTAGGATCCTTGAGCGAGGAGAGCCAGCAAAGCGCATGGTGGTCTGTAATAACTGAAAAGTGCCTGCCATACAGGTACGGACGGAATTTTACGATGGCCCAGACGAGTGCTAAGCACTCGCGTTCTGTGATAGAGTAATTTTGCTCCGATGGCGACAGAAGGCGGCTTGCATAGGCGACCACGCGGTGGAGGCCGTGCTGCTGTTGTGCAAGGACGGCGCCTATACCGTGGCCACTGGCGTCGGTACGAACGTCCGTGCTGGCTGACGGGTCGAAATGTGCTAGAACAGGTGGGTTCGTTAGGATGGCAACGAGCGATGAAAAGGCGTCCGCTTGGTCACGACCCCAAGTGAAAACGACGTTCTTCTTGAGTAGGCCAGTTAGAGGGCGGGCCACTTCCGCGAAGTTCTGGACAAAACGACGGAAGTATGAACACAGGCCAAGAAAACTGCGGACATCCTTGGCCGACCGTGGAGTAGGGAACTGACTAACCGCGCGGACTTTGTCAGGGTCTGGCTGCACGCCTGCAGCGTCAACAAGGTGGCCGAGTACGCAGATTTGACGGTGCCCAAAGCGACATTTCGACGAGTTAAGCTGAAGACGAGCACGGCGAAGAACATCAAGGACGGTGGACAGGCGAGTGAGATGGTTTTCAAACGTAGTCGAAAAAACGATAACATCGTCCAGGTAGCAAAGGCATATGGACCACTTGATGCCTCGAAGAAGAGGGTCCATCATGCGCTCGAAAGTAGCAGGGGCGTTACATAGGCCAAAAGGCATCACTTTAAATTGATAGAGGCCATCAGGAGTCACGAAGGCGGTCTTCTCGCGGTCTTGGTCGTCCACAGCGATTTGCCAGTATCCTGAGCGCAGGTCGATGGAAGAAAAATATCTGGCGCCGTGCAAGCAGTCCAGCGCGTCATCAATACGCGGGAGAGGATACACATCCTTCTTGGTAATCTGGTTAAGGTGGCGGTAGTCTACACAGAATCTCCAGCTATTGTCCTTCTTTTTCACGAGTACGACGGGAGAGGCCCAAGGACTGCATGAGGGTTCAATTATGCCTTTGCCCAGCATTTTCTCCACTTCCTGTTGGATGACAGCACGCTCCGGAGCTGACACACGGTAAGGCCGTCGGTGAATAGGACTCGCATCGCCGGTATGAATGCGATGGGTGACGACGGAAGTCTGACCCAAAGGACGGTCGCCAAAGTCAAAGATATCCTGGTAGGAAACCAGCACGCGGCGAAGGGCAGCGGACTGTGCCGGAGCGAGGTCTCCTGATATCATGCGGGCGAAGTGGTCGCAGGACGAACCTGACTGCGATGACGGCGGTGAAAAATCCGGTGGAGGTTCTGTGGTCAGGGCAGAAACCGTGTGGCCGGCCAATGGGGTCAGATGAGCGAGTGATATTCCGCGAGGAAGAACTTGCGTCGAGTAGCCAAAATTGAGGATGGGAAAGGCGGTGCCGTTGTTTCTAACTGTCACCACCGTATAGGGTAGCGCGACGTTGCGTGTCATGGCGACCTCAGGAATAGGGCAGGCAACGTAGTCGCCGTCGGGTAGGGGCGGAAAGGCTGACAGCTGGACGTATATTGCGGCTTGCGGAGGCAGTCGAAGACACTCGACGGAGCGTAAGCGGGGTGGGCCGGCATCGACGTTGTCGGGGCACGAAGGAAGTTCTAGCCGGAGAAGGCCCGCGGAGCAGTCGATAAGGGCAGCGTGTGTGGACAGAAAGTCGATTCCCAAGATGAGGTCATGGGGGCACTGTTCTAGAACAGCAAAAAGAACAGATGTGTGGCGACCAGAAATAGTGATGCGTGCAGTGCACATTCCAAGTACGGCAGGTGTACTCCCGTCGGCTACTCGGACGGTAGGTGAAGTCGCGGGCGTCAGGATTTTCTGGAGGCGGCACCGGAGGCTCGAGCTCATAACAGAAATTTGTGCGCCGGTATCAACAAGAGCGGTAACTGCCACACCATCAACCAGAACTTCCAAGAAGGTTGCATCGGGTATAAGGGACAATCAGAGGATTTTCAGGCCGGGTCGTAAATGCAGCGTCACCTCCGGGGGCTGCACTGGCTAGTTTTCCGAGAGGCGGCCAAAGGGAGACCAAGAGCGGCGAGGTTGGGGCGAGCGGGACTGACGGCGCTGGGGCGATGGTGAGCGGCTGATCCGGTTTTCCCTAGGGTGACGTTCAGCACTCGAGGCCTCAGGACGGAACGACGGGGCATATGGTGCATGGTCCGGGCGATTGTAAGTGTTTGGGCGATACGACGTGGGCCAGCGGCTGCGGCAATGGCGGGCGATGTGTCCAATCCTTGAGCACGTGAAGCAGATGGGCCGGTCATCAGGTGTGCGCCAATCAGCTGGATTTCGATAACGTGGCCTGAATGTCGTGTTCGGTCTTGCAGCAGCGACGACAGGGGCGACCGGGTTGGTAGCAGCATGACCGTTATCAAAGGTGGGTAAAATGCCCATATTTGCGACCTCTTGGCGAACCACGGCCTGAATTAGCGAAATCGGAGCTAGGTGGTTGCTTTGCATACCGTCATGAGGTGTAACGGGTGCCATGGCCTCGAGTTCTCGACGGACGATCCTGGTGACGTTTTCTGGAGCTTGCGCTTGCCGAAGCGTGGCTAAACCTTCGCAGGAGGATGTGGCAGCCGTATTAGGAAGTCGGTCGAAGCGGTGAGTGATACGTTGACTTTTGGCCAGCTCAAAACGACGACATTCAGCCATGACCGACTCCACCGTTGAGCAGTTCTTACACAGTAGCAGATTGAATGCGTCATCGGCTATGCCTTTCATTACGTGGCCCACTTTGTCCACTTGAGGCATGTCCTTGTCGACCTTGTTGCACAGAGACAACACGTCCTGAATATACGAGATGTACGGCTCCGTGGACGTCTGAGCACGAATTGCGAGCTCCTGCTTGGCCGCTAGTTGTCGTGCGATAGGTCTCCCAAATAGATCGCGTAATTTCTGCTTACAGACGTCCCAACTCGTCAGATCTGCCTCATGCGTCTCGAACCAGAGTAGCGCAGTGCCCCGCAAATAGAAGATGAGATTCGCCAGCATTATGGTCGGGTCCCACTTGTTAGTGCGGCTGACGCGCTCATACATTGCCAGCCATGCATCGACGTCGACGCCGCTGGTGCCGTTGAATGTCCCGGGATCACGAGGGTGCAAGAGAATGACCGGTGACGGGTCTTGCTCACACTGGGTCGCTTGGTCGGTCATTGTGGTGGCAGCAACGCGCCGTCCGCTGCGAAGATCCAGTTCCCGGTGTTGTAGCGAGCGTACCCCGCACGTCCACCAAAGATGTTACGGGGAGAATATATATACAATGGATATATTTACAGGGTAAGGCGCACAACGCTGCAGCAATCGTTCAGGGGAGCGCGTGCACACCAGAAAAACCACCCGTCGTCGTCGTCATCGTCCAAGCACCGACCACAGGATCGCCGCTCGTGACAATATGTTAAAAACCTAATTGGTGATTTTTTTAATTACTCGATTATGCATTTCAGTTTTTTGTGCAAGTAATGTCCACCTCTTCGAGTAGACCAGTTCATGAACTAGAACTGTGCTATCTGCCACAGGCAACCTTTAAAAATTTTTTGAAAGTGTTTGCTGAAACACCCCGTATTTATGGCCTCTGCATGCAAGAGGCGATGTTTCCATCCCTAATGCGTAAATGTTGTAAATATTTAGAAGAGCTTTTTTTCTTTTATTTTGACGCCAGTCGTTAGCATTGCCTACTGGAAAAAGAATCAATATTGAGACACATATCACTCACGTGCTTTTCTCACGCCGTTGATAGAAGACTCTGCCGAAGGGGTCACTGAAGTCTGCAGGTTTTTTTCAGGGTCAAAAAAGCACGCAAAGTAATTTGAACTGAGGTGAACATACATCAACATATTCATTCTCTAGGTATAGGCTATCCATTTAGTTGGCTACGTCCTTCTCTTTAAAAAATGTAATAAACTTTGTCATTTGTACATATTTAAATATATTGCGTCTGTGCGAGGTGTTCTCAGCGGATATTTAAAAAAAATGTTAAAGTGAGGAAACACGGATGAGGTAGCCGCCGCTGGTGCTTCTAATGCGCTTGTCCTCCCATTGTCAGGATTTGCCGAAATAGAGCGAAAGTATAAATTAATAGCAGTGCACCTCTGCGCCAACAATGGTGCCGTAAGCTTTTAGCCACAACAAAAGTGAAAATTTGGAGGCAACGCACGAGAATCCTGAAATTATGTGGGTAGCAGAACTCCGGTAATGACATTTTAGGGGCGGGGGGACGGGGGAGGGCTCAGCCCCCCCGGGAAAATCCGCCTTTTTCATTTTCCTGTGCTGCCCTCTGCCGCACGCCACCGGAAACGTTTTGGTAGGGCACGGCCGCCTGGTAGGGCACGGCCGCCTGGTAGGGCACGGCCGCCCCAGGCAGCCGTGGTAGGGTGCCGGGGCTTTCGCCGGTTGATTTGTGAACCTGCGCCCTTGTTGAGCGCGCATCGGTTGTGCATTTCGTGGATCGCGAATAATCATTAATGGCTTCTGCGGGGCAGCATGACGTTCCTGGTAGCCATGTAGCACTCACCAACTATATATATAGGGTGAGCAGGCGTGATAGCGCAGTTTTGTTTATATATAGTGTGGCCTATAAAGGTACGCTGAGTACCCTCTGCCGGCGCGGCTGCTTTGGCTGTTGTCGCTGACTCCTGCACTTGCACCTCGCTTTTCTTTCAATTCTTTTTGCACATTCTTTAGACATTTTGCGTAAATAAGAAGTTTTCGAGCGCGCAGCCTTCCGCGTCGGATTTAGCAAAGCGGTGCGCTTGTTTACATCGACATCTACAGCCACAGATCGTTGTTAGCGTCAAAAATTGGGAAAATGTGCATCGCTCATATGAAAAAAAATGTCAAAATGTCGAATAAAACACACATACCGGCTCATATGAGCCGCGTTATTCCACCGTGAGACGAGTCAGTATGAGCGCCTAAGCTACTCAACGGCGACTGTGATCCAGTTACAAATGTCGGGCTGTTAATTTATTACTGATTCTCGCTTTTCTTTAACTTCATCATACTTAGTTTGCGCGTGTCATAAAGCATTATTAGACAAAAATGTGCTCACGTAAGCGCTCATTTAAAGGCCGTCTTGTTCTCCCGCAAAAACGCGGATGCCATCGCTGACACGTCGTTGGTATATAAATGAGCGAGGCGGCTGTTTATGCTGCTGTACCGAATGTACCGTCTCTTGTTTCGCGTTTGACGCAGAGATAAACAGTACATCTCAGGAATTAAGAAATGCGTGAGCATACCAACACGTACAAACCGACCCATCAACGTTGCGAATACAAGCGGCAGCCTACGGGAACGGTGACCTACAGATGTTGGCACAGCCGTTGGGCACAGCGCTGTGTCGCCGCTTGCAGATTATTGTGTACGCGCCGTGCGAAGGGAAGAGTAGTTTATTTCAAATCGCTAAGGCCAGAACTGAACTATAAAAGCAGTTTCCTTCGTCCTAACTTGCTTACTTTTCAAAAGTACAGGTCCGCCGGTAGCGGGTGTACGAACTCGATGGAGCCAGGCCTAACCTTCGATGAAAAGGATCAACATTGGCTCAAACTTCATGTGCACGGCTTGAGAGGGTCGAAACCTTGCGCATTTCAACCTTTCAACTTCGTAGGCATGTTTTGACTCACTTTGAGCGCGATTATTTATATATACCAACGAAGGGTTGCGGCTATCGCGTTATCGGTTCGACGGCCTATCGCGCGGGTTTCGGTTGAACGATGGTATAGGC
>NC_051162.1:163468049-163630415 GCF_013339745.2 Dermacentor silvarum | reverse complement strand
AATGGCTTGGAAAGTCACATGTGTCAATAGATGGTTAAAGTTCATCAACTTTAGGCGGAGCTATATAAGATTACACATGACATCATCCAACATCCAGCAAAGCCATGCAAGCCTTCTTGATTTCATGCGGGCGCAAATTGCCAAAGTTTAAATCCTTGTTTCGCTGTGTGATCCAGCAGAAGAAAGCTCCAGAACGGAGAAATCTCAGCGCGTTTTGTAGCGTTAGCTACACTGGCCTAGCCAAGCCCGTTCGCGCGGCACATCAAGAGCCGTGCTGCGCATGCGCAAGGATCAGTGATGTCACACGGCTTGCGCACCGGAGCCACCGGAGCCGGCACCTCTCACGCACTCCGCCGCCGCCGCGCACGACTCACCGCCGCCGGTCTGCGCATTCCAGAGGAGTGACGTCGTAGCCGTGGTAGACGCACTGGCGCCAGCGCGCGCTCGCTGTGCAGTCGCCGTCTGACACTGCGCTGGAGCCGCTGCGCTTCTGACTGGCGTTTGTGTGTGTCATGGAGCAGCAGTAAGCATGACAATCAAGCTAATTCTTGACAATCTAGACAACCAGGAAAGCTAAGAATAATCAGCTGAACCTTTGCTAACGCTACGTATATCCTGGCATAGCCGAGCTAAGCCACTGCAACATTTTTTCAAGTACAGCGCCATTTGGACATACCCCGGCCTAAACCAGATCCGACGGCGCTACCTGCAAGCAGTGCGCCTTCATCCCACACGAGCACCGGACTATGATTCGTGTCTATGGACCAACAATCGAGCACTACTGACGTACATTGCTGAAACCGGCCTACGTTCATATATTTAATCGTTAATTATGCCATAGGGTAAACTTTCTGGGGGGAAATACAGCGCAGTTAGTCAAGACAGGCGCTACACACTTCAGGCCACGCAAAAGTGAAGACTCCTCATTTGTGAGGCATTAATATTTGGCAGATGTGTACAGCTTTTGGACTGGACTGGACAAACTTTATTTGGGTCCTGCAGGACGCTTTTAGGGCGTAGTGGGCGTCTCCCACGTAGGGACCGACAGGGAATACCTGGCGGCCGCTTCGTGGGCTGCTGGACGGGCCATTGCTGGTACAGCTTTTCATTCAATGAATTACTACGGTGGCGCGCAGTGGCAATGACATTCCGCTGTTGAGAATGTGGTCGCGTGATGGATTCCAGATTCGTGTGCCAAGCATTGGGTGCAAGTGAAAGAAATACAGACGATTAATTCGAAATTCTCCACTATGGAATTTAAGCCCCACTGGTGCTTTGGAATGTACAAATAAATAAATAAATAAATTTGTATTCAAGCTCTTATCATGGACGTCACATTAATCACTGACAAGACGCCAGTGAGCGATTCCTGGCAGTGC
Organism: Dermacentor silvarum; assembly: GCF_013339745.2. NCBI lineage: Eukaryota > Metazoa > Arthropoda > Arachnida > Ixodida > Ixodidae > Dermacentor > Dermacentor silvarum. Next base: position 163,629,036 of record NC_051162.1, on the reverse strand, counting down.
GCTCTCAGCGAGAGGGCACTACTATGGGGGAATTCCCTGTTCGCGTCTTCCGTGGTGGGCGGTTCTTCCAAGCCGCAATAGTGCTGCACCACATGGACGCCAACCAGACCCGTCAGCACGTCCACCACGGTCGCCAGGCGGCTTCTGCAAGCCGACAAAGAAGGCAAGGACAGTAACGCTAAACAGCTAAGAAAGTGATTCTAGCGTATGCCCTCTGAGAAAAATATATCCGTTTTGACGCTATCTTCAAGGCACCAACCCAACACTCATCTTCAGCCCTACATCATAGGCATTTCCCCTCCGCACCACGCCGAGCACACCATTTCTGATAGCAACACGCACCAACAACCGTCCACAGAAAATCCTCCCTGCCGATGGCCATGCTGCACTAAAGCACGTCTAACAAAGCCCACAACTTTCAAGCAACGAAGCGCCAGAGCATGACGAATATCAGTTTTCCACTGTGGCGGCTCCTAGCGGTGCTATTTCGCCCTCCATGCACCGCCATTTCATTATTAATACTAGGCCTCCTCCCGTGTCCAGCTTCGTCCCGAGCCTCTCGTCTCCCGAGCTGGTTTACTAGCGGGATGTGCCAACTGCACCAGCCTGCGGGCTTCCTTCAAAGCACCAGCGCTACAGTTGTCGTTCTTTAAAGTCGAATACTTTAAAAACACGCAACACATTGAATTAACTCGCAGGTTCTCCGCGAACTGTGTCGAAGACACGTCGACACCGGTGCAGCAAAAATAAGACTAAGACTGCGTCGTCGTGAGCACAAGTTGTTATGCAGCAAAGTTGAACCTTCTCTACCCTAATCAAAAGCGATGGCAAGCATAAAGAGCGTAGACAAGGACCGCAGCTGTTGGAGTAGCAACGAGCATGAATCAGTTGTTACTACCAATCAGCGAACGCGACCACGTCGTTTGCTCGTTTCCTATATAAAATTAAAGTTCAATGGGCATTGTGACCATAGCCTGACGGGCTGCACTAAATGCAACGGCATTGACTATTTTCCTCAAACACGCACGCAATCCAGTCTGTGACGAAGAGAATCCCGATGCCATCCGTCGGCATCCCGACCGCTTCGTGGATCAGACGAAGCCTCAGGTAACTCGGACCGCCGGTCGTGGGAACCGCCATGCTGCACAGCACAGACAGGGCACTGCGACGCACGCGCACGACCTCGAATTATAAAGGCACCGATAAAGTTTGGACGCTTAAAACAGCCCTTTCCAAATACTGTAACCTTGTGACGCAACGAAAAATGTAATATACAGCGCTGCGACCGCTCCTTCTCTCTTATGCATTGACACCAGCACGTCGGTTTCAGAGAACGAGCACGAATAACGTATAGACCACTGCTAGAGTAAGCAAGTGGGGTCATAAATAATTTTAAATAAAATAATAAATAAATATTTAAGCCACCAGGATAACTCTGAAGGTGAGCGTGTCGGTTACAGCAATTTCTCAAAGTGGGGGCAGAAGTGGTGCATAAAACTCGGGCACCATTACAGGTAATGTTAGAGTATAACAGTATTGAAATGGTGCGCCATTGCAACATAATTAAACTAACAGTTTGTTTGCGCATAAAATTTAAGAAAATGAATCTGTTCCAACTAGGCCAACTCGTAATTAAACTGCACCACGTAGTCGTTTTAGAAGTACGTCATTGACAACATTCACGTCGTCCCTTCGCTTGTTCTACTTGAGAAAAGAAAGAAACAGCCAGTTTAAATGTTTATTTCACTTTATGCAAGCAATCAAGACGTAAGGACGCATGGTAAGGTGTGTAGGTGATTCGTTTTTAAATTTAAATTTATAATTATTTGCAGATACTATCAATCCAGTTCGGGAAGTGGTAGTTAGTATCAATAATTTGATATGTGCAATCAATAGTCTTCCAGTGTAACAGGCAAATGATTTTTTTTCACCGCTCTATAGCTGCTTTCTTCCCTTTCTTCATTGTAGTTTTTCAGCCGACTACCAGCTGTTCCGCTGATGCTTTGCGATACTGATTTTTCATGCTTTAAGTTTCAATGCGCGCATAACTTTCGTTATTGCTTTCCTTTTGTTTCGTATATCACATCATCATCGAAGCGATCTAGGAAGTACTATTTTTAAAGAAGAAATAGTAGAAACAAGAAAAATATTACTAATTAATCAGCCAGTTTCAGAAGAAAGTTAGAAAATTGATGTGGTCGGTACATGCGGCAGCGGCAAAGATATGTCCACAGAAATTATATTGTTACGGTGAAGACCGTTTATAAACGTACTTCGATAACAACTTGTAAACGAGCTTGCGTAAAATAAAAATGCTGCATCGATCGTCACTGCACCAGCGAGTGTTGCACAAAGCTGGACGGTTTTCAGTGAAAGTGTGCATAACCAAAGCCAGACAACAAAACACGAGCTTTTTTGGAAGTCACCTCTGAATTTATTGCAATTCTTTTTGTGTGAAGAAAGACATCCCATGGTCATAACGGCAACTGGCATGACGCCAGAAGTTTCAGGTGGCAGATAAGACATCACAGAGCCATCACAAAAAAATTCATCGACGATTACGATACTCCCTACTGCGAAATTTGAGCGCAGCTCTATACGTGTTTTTATTCCGCGATATATTGGCTGGCACGGACAATATGTCTTGTGCGGCACGTTGCAAACGGAGCGAAGTGTGACCCCACTGCCTCGCTAATCTGGAGATTGGGACAGGCATTGCATGAGTGACGCATGGGCGCGATTCACAGCAGCCGCCGCAGGCAGACCTCCACTCATGTAGCGCTTTGTTTCCATATATGGTATATTTGGACGCGCTCGCCGCCTACCATCGCTGAACAGACGAAGCACGCTACGCTGGCACCATCTCGTAGCCATCGTCGCTACAGAGCCCGTGTTGCGCGGAACTACGATTTTCTGCTCACGCTTTCGCCATAACCTCCTCCTCCGCTGTCCGCCTCGCGCTCTCTTCGCTATCGCCGTCATTCATCACGCGCTGCGCCCCGTGTTCGCTCTTTCATCCTTCGCTGTGCTCGTTCGCTCGGTTACGCCGAGGGAGGCCGACGCCGACGTTCAACGCAGGAACGGGCGCCTAAGCACTGCGCTCTAAATGTCACCAACATATTATGATTTTAGTACAAATGACAACTGTAGACGGCAGCAAGAATCAGCATTCCAACTAATTATCAGACTTAACCGGCAGCACATATAGTTCACAAATGCAAAAAAAGACAAACCTCAGATTGAAGGCACGTCGGAAGTGACGTACACAAAGCAGCAGGAGACAGGAAATGCCTTCTGAGTCAACCAATCAAGAAATGCGTGGCAACCTACCAGACAAGCACGACCGTGCGGAGGTCAACGTAGTCAGTCTTCGTCTGGGCGAAGAACAGGGCGCTGATGGTGATGTAGATTGAGGTGCCGTCTGTGTTCAGGACTGCCGCCATGGGAACCAGGAGCCGCACTGCAAACACAGGGTCGTAACAACGCGCTTCCTCCATCTACTACGCGGAGGTGTTCGGAAGGCGCAAGTTAAAATTTTTGGTCACTATGGCCAAGCCATCCAAGTCCGCCAGTACCCTCGCCAGTGCAGTATGACACTCGAAGAGGAACAGGTTTGTCATACACCATCGCATTCTCTCTCGGTCTAACACCCAGGCCGGAACTCCGAACTGGTGGAATCAGTCCGCAATGTAAAAAGCAGAGGAAACAAGCTAAGTGTCTTTCGTTGAGTTCTCTTTCTTTCGCGGTGTTAACATAACACGTCAACGTATTTCTGAGTGTTGTCGAACCAAACATTACTACTTTTTATTTGGATGATCAAAGCATGTCACCCTTCACTATATGCACTGAAGGTAAAGCGATAAATTCAATTATTCAAGAACGGTAAACAATTATCCGCCCGCAGAGGAACGCTTAGAGGCGAACACGCAACACAAGAATTTCTGTTGTCGCCTTTCTTTGTGCAAGTGTTTATAAGTCGCGCTCGAACTATCGAAAGCAAACAGACTTCCCGGTTTTCTGTCTTAACACAAGCGAACCTCGATGAGAAGAAAATAAACCTACATTGAATGTCACCCCACTTAGCCTTGACCGGGATAGCTAGAAAACACCGCTCACGCTCACGATCATAGTGGTGCGACATTTGTGGTTTCGAATGTCAACCCCGCCATTTCTGTCGAGTCTTGCACGCTAACAGTCGAAAGCCCTGCACTTCCGTGGTCGCAGCAAACACCACGAGAAAAAGAAGTAGCGCACGTATTTCTTTATGCTCTCCAGGATAAGGAACATCAGCGCAGCTTCTTTTCGAACGCTTATGTAAGGTTGATGCTAGACAATGCTTAGCAGCTGACTACGTAGCGAAATCACATCAACCATTCATATTCTCACGCGTATGGGGTGTTCCGATTAGCCTTTTTCTGTAGCGTACTTGGTTACAGCTCGCCAGTCCGACCCTTTTTGCCTTGCTGTTTGAACCGACATGCCGGCTCCCGCATGGAGACCAACGGGAGTCATACACAGGGCTTCTAGCAGACAGTGGCACCGTTTGCCTTAGTGATGTTTGCATGAAACTCCGCAGCCATGAAGACAAAGTGACTTTAAAGTGGCTTTGTCGGCCAGAGCGATACGACTCTTGCTAACGCTGAGGCGAGTTCTAACCTTGACTGCAGAACGTAACGCCATCTTTCTTCGTTCTTTATAGGGGTATTAAGAGGAAGCTTTAGTTCGGGCCCAACTCCAATGCCGCCTATTCAAATACATGTAAAACGCAGAGATGCTTTTCTGGTACAACGCCTGAGCCATTTTAATGAAGTTTGTTGCATTTGAGGAAGTTAAATTCCAGTGACATTTGAAAGCGAAATTTTGGTTTAAGGCCTGAATGTTTGTTACAAAAGTAGCCGACAATCGTTAAGCTTGAAAAAAAAAATAGAAGCACGAAGCTCACAAATCCGTAACTCTGCACCAAGAACAGATATCGCAGTTCCGTAAACTGCATCCGTTAGATCATCCAAAGCGGAAAATTTTGACATATTAATTTATATCTTACGTGAATTTGTTACAATGTTTCATGGGTTTTGCAAAAGTGCTACTCACATATTAATGGTGTATTTAAGGGCGGTGAGTACATATAACAAATCAAGTTTGTCCGCTTTAAATGTACTATTGACTGCAATTTACACAATTGTGATATAAGTTTCATTCCAGAGTAAGAGTAGTAAACGTGATAGTTTTCTTTCTGAAAATTTGCCATCTTGAACAATTTCTATTAGAAAAATCGACGGCCTAAAAACAGTCCCAACAGTCACTATATTTTAACTCTTCCTTTTAAACCTAATCAAATTTGGTGTTATGGTTGCCGAAAAAAAAAATGATTTCTCCGTTCTCATGTATTTAGCATCGCGATGTTATATTCTCTAGGACTCAAAGAGAGCCTCCAAAATCGGGCAACGCGGGCGCCGCTCCCCGGTTTCGGAAGCCCTGCTTTCCCACATGCATGGACGGAGGAAGCGCACCGATCTTGGTGTCGAGGTTGAGGCGCTCCTCGAGCGCAGCGATGGTGGCCGGCACGGTCTCGCTGCTCGAGGCGGCACCGAACGCCACCGCCAGCGGGGTGGCCGCGTTGTAGAACAGTCCGCGGAAGGTGCGCTTCGTGGCGGCCGCCACCACGAACGGAAGCACGATGAGCGCGTGCACGAACAGCGACAGCGCCACGGTGAACACGTACAGACCGAGGTAGGACGCCAGAGGCTGCGGCATCGGAGAGCACGAGCGTGTGGCGCACTTCCCGTGGTCCGAACTCCCGATTTATTTGTTAAGGCGAAAGCCTCGTACGTATCATCGTTCAGTCGACCTTCAAAATCCTTGCGCGAAAACGCGTAGACGACAGGAAAGTACAAAAACTATCATCATCAAATCCCTATATGCAAAAGCTCACGCAACACTTCGTGGGTGGTGCGGGTCATCATCGTACTCCCGTAAGCACTCATACCCTCGTAAGCAAGCAATGGTTCAGGATGGATGACAAAACGAATTTTTAGGGATGACTAAGCGAATTAAGTGGATGACTCAGGCGAGTTAGACGCAATAGAATTAAGATTGATGACTAAGCAAATTAAGGGGATACTAAGCGAATTAGACTAATTTAATTAAGAGGATGTGTAAGCGAATTAAGAGTGATGACTAAGCGAAGTACACTACAGCGAATTAAGGCGAATCAGTTCGCAATGTGTCCGTCTTTAATGCATCGGCCCTTAGGCTTTCGCCTTAGGTATAAAAGTCGTCTGAGAGATAGCATAAGAGACCCTGTGAATGTTTATTTATTTATTTATTTGAAAGTACACGAATGTCATATACTGGGGGAGAAGGCCACGACAAGTCACCTAACTAGGCCCCTAGCAGAATAAACAGAAGCAGCGCAGATACAGAATTGTTGCCAGAACATTCGCCTATAACGAGAAACGACTTTTTTTACACGTTTCAAACATGAATTCGTTTTGACTTCAGATGGAATATCCAACAATGAAGACGAATTTGCTAAATTTTGAAAACTGACAAGTTGAAGCAAAAGAAATCAAGTAACCATATTCATCAAACTGCCCCCCATACGTTCACATGAGTGCGTTCACAAGCGCTTCCAAACATGTATTGCAACAGCGTTACATTACAGGCTTAAAGATTTTACCACACATACTGAGGGACTCACTAGTAGATGCGCACATTCTAGTTGATACATATAAACTTTCAACGCGCATGTATTCGTGCATTTGCTTGCCTGTGCACATTATTTTAAAATAACATCTAAATACTGGAGAACGAATTCCTGGACGGAGCACAAAGGCGACAAAACATCGATGATTTTAGCAGCTGACGCTATATTATTAAAAAAAAAGCTGAACAAAAAAAAGGAAAAAAGAAAGTTTAACATAACATTGCTCGACAACAGAAATGGATAACCCGCCACGACGGCTTAGCGGCTATGGTGTGTCGCTGCTAAGCACGAGGTCGCGGGATCGAATCACGGCCGCGGCGACCGCATTTCGATGGAGGCGAAATGCAAGAACGCCCATGTCCCGAGCATTGGGGGCACGTTGAAGATCCACTGGCGGTGAAAATTATTCCGGAGTCACCCACTACGGCGTGCCTCATAATGAATCGTGGTTTCGGCACGTGAAACCCCAGAATTCAATTCATAAATAGATACTACATTTCTGTAAATTTGACAGATAATTTAGAGCGGAAAAAAATTAACGTACATTACAACATACTGCTTGTTAGATTCCCAAAATATTTTTCTAGTTTAAAGACACGCGTAAGAGGTCAAGGTTCAGCGCCAAATTAAGTGCAGCCACCATCACGCAGGTTTCGATAACCATGGCACGAGCTTCCAAACTTCTGCCGATTGGTTGGTGCAGTGGTGCATTGACGGCAAGGGTTACAACCCCGACCATACTCCCGGCTGAGCTCAACCGACCCAGCCCCCTTCATGAAAGGAAGTTTTTCGCGTTGAGCATGTCTTTTCGTGAAAGCATGTACCTTCGCTGTAGTATTTCTCTTACAAACCGTCGTGATTTCATGCCAAAATTTTATCCCCCACGGTCCTGCCGCTAGACAAACATTCTGGGTGCGCTAATGGTCTGGGGACATGCTTTATGCACCCGTAGTACCTTAAATGATATCAATCGTTAACTCCTTTAGCACCCGTAGGGCCTTAAATAATATAAATCGTTTACTCCTTACAGCGCTGCATCCGCGCCTTTGCACAAAGCCAGCCGCGACAATTTTTTAGTTTGCCATTGTGCGTCAGGTGACGGCCAAACCTAAGGTCTTTTCGTACTCCGATACAAAGAAAATAATATGTCCTTGGAATACAGCGTACAGGGCTTCACTGCGCTTCCGTGGTGAGCCGTGTTTTGCTATAGCGGCCGAATCACATTACGGACGAAAGGTGGACAATAAAGCTCTCAACGATATCGAGCAAGACAATGCATCATGCGACTCAGCGTCAAATGATGCGCTTAAGCCACTCGGCTACAAGTGCGGTGCCCTTTAAAGCAGCGCGTTCTCAAAATCAAAGTCACCGTTCCGCTCCTGGCGTAGCTCGACCGTTTAAGGCTCATTCACACCGGCGACTTGAGGAGGTCGCGCGACCATTTGCGACTCGCGAACAAAAAGCGACCGAAAGGCGACTGATGTTCACACCGGCAAGCCCGGCTGAGCGCGACCTGCAAGTCGCAATCCCGGACATTCTCGTTCTTTAGCGAGAATTCTAGGGATCTACGCAGTCAGCGCGCATTTCGCTGGCACTATGTAAATTGGTTTCGCGTTCCGGCAACAGCCATGCATTTTGTTTCGAGCGATGGCTGGATTTTGATTCGAGCGAACAGGAAGACGCCGTCTCTGTGCTGATGTGCTCCGCCGGGGTGTCAGCTGTGGCAGCGCGGAAGCCTCCGAAGAAAACGCGACGCTCGTGGGTGCGCCCGTGCCTCCGCTCGCGTGAAGTGACCGGCCACGCAAGCCGCCTCCTGCCCGAACTTTGTGCGCATGACAACGAGTATTATCGAGAGAGAGCGAGTCGTAATTTCTAGTTCGCATTGCGTATTATTCGGTGCATAATATTAAAGCAAAGCTGTTCACCCGCTGTTCACCTTTGGGTGGCGTGCTCATCCAACGAACGGCAGCTGGAAAAAGGGTTTGTGTTGTGCTTTCTTTTCCTGCTGTTTAGCTTCCAGTGAATGCGACCGCGTATATTCGACACGTTGCTGCAACTGCTGCGTCCCAGAATCACAAGATAAGACACCAATTACCGGCCTGTAGCCTGCAAATCGTGACGCGGGCATTGCATTTGGCGTGGACGACGACACACATCACTTTCGGCGCGGCGCTGATTGGTTGAGCAGCTTTGCGACCACGGTCGCGCGACTGAAAAATCGCGCAGTGAGCGACTGGCCCCAAATGGTCGCTTTTCGAGAAAAGCGACCATTTGCGACCATTTGCGACTGGTCGCTTTGCGACCAACTTGGTCGCGCGACCACTGTCAGTCGCCGGTGTGAATGAGCCTTTAGTCGCCTCAGTCAAAAACCGGCAGGTGCCATAGCTATTAGAGATGCCGTGTCAACTATGCCCAGATAAATTTTACGCGAAAGAATTAAGGATGAAGAAGGGGGGCTATCCACGGCCCAAGTATGACGCCGAAGGCTGCCATGCCCAACCGTCGTGCCTATCAGGCGAAGGCCCGCTACGGCCGGACGAGTTAGTTTGCGGTGGATCCGTCCATCGTGCAAGAATAGCAATGCTACGCGGCCCATCCTCGCCCAAACGCTGCGCCAAACGCACCTGCAGGTTGCGTGTCTGCACGACGTAGGCCAGCCGTGGCGAAGAACAGTCCGAAAGGCGCGTAGAGCAGTATGAAGTGCGCAGGAACATCATGGCATTGCTGAGGGCCGATGAAGAAGCCCAGGAGCGTGCCGCTGCCTCCGTGGGTCGACAGGACGACGCCCAGCATGGCGCAGAACAGCAGCAAGCTAGCCTGGTGGGCGACGAGCCGCGACGAAGGGGCCCCGTGCACGCCCGTCTTGTCTGCCCGGCACACAAGGAATCGCCACTGAGCAACGCTGCGCTTGCGCGGGGCACTCAGCAAGGCGCCGGAACGCGTCTAATGTCACCTCACATACCGCGGGTGAAGTGACACGACTGAGCGATTCGGTAGTTACAGTGAGAGTGGCATGACTGAGGCGATTCGGCAAGTTACAGTGAGATGGCATGGCTGAGCGATTCGGCAGTTACAGTGAGATGGCATGACTGGGCGATTCGGCAGTTACAGTGAGATGGCATGACTGCGCGATCGGCAGTTACAGTGAGGATGGCATGACTAATCGATTCGGCAGTTACAGTGAGATGGCATGACTAAGCGATTCGGCAGTTACAGTGAGATGGCACGACTGAGCGATTCGGTAGTTACAGTGAGATGGCATGACTGAGCGATTCGGCAGTTACAGGAGATGGCATGACTAAGCGATTCGGCAGTTACAGTGAGATGGCACGACTGAGCGATTCGGTAGTTACAGTGATATGGCATGACTGAGCGATTCGGCAGTTACAGTGAGATGGCATGACTAAGCGATTCGGCAGTTACAGTGAGATGGCATGACTGAGCGATTCGGCAGTTACAGTGAGATGGCATGACTGAGCGATTCGGCAGTTACAGTGAGATGGCATGACTGAGCGATTCGGCAGTTACAGTGAGATGGCATGACTGAGCGATTCGGCAGTTACAGTGAGATGGCATGACTGAGCGATTCGGCAGTTACAGTGAGATGGCATGACTGGGCGATTCGGCAGTTACAGTGAGATGGCATGACTGAGCGATTCGGCAGTTACAGTGAGATGGCATGACTAAGCGATTCGGCAGTTACAGTGAGATGGCATGACTAAGCGATTCGGCAGTTACAGTGAGATGGCACGACTGAGCGATTCGGTAGTTACAGTGAGATGGCATGACTGAGCGATTCGGCAGTTACAGTGAGATGGCATGACTAAGCGATTCGGCAGTTACAGTGAGATGGCACGACTGAGCGATTCGGTAGTTACAGTGAGATGGCATGACTGAGCGATTCGGCAGTTACAGTGAGATGGCATGACTAAGCGATTCGGCAGTTACAGTGAGATGGCATGACTGAGCGATTCGGCAGTTACAGTGAGATGGCATGACTGAGCGATTCGGCAGTTACAGTGAGATGGCATGACTGAGCGATTCGGCAGTTACAGTGAGATGGCATGACTAAGCGATTCGGCAGTTACAGTGAGATGGCATGACTAAGCGATTCGGCAGTTACAGCGAGATGGCATGAGTTACTGAGATGGCGATGAGCGATCGGTAGTTACAGTGAGATGGCATGACTGAGCGATTCGGCAGTGAGATGGCATGACAGCGATGAGACAGTGGATGGCATGACTGAGCGATTCGGCAGTTACAGTGAGATGGCATGACTGAGCGATTCGGCAGTTACAGTGAGATGGCATGACTGAGCGATTCGGCAGTTACAGTGAGATGGCATGACTGAGCGATTCGGCAGTTACAGTGAGATGGCATGACTAAGCGATTCGGCAGTTACAGTGAGATGGCATGACTGAGCGATTCGGCAGTTACAGTGAGATGGCATGACTGAGCGATTCGGCAGTTACAGTGAGATGGCATGACTGAGCGATTCGGCAGTTACAGTGAGATGGCATGACTGAGCGATTCGGCAGTTACAGTGAGATGGCATGACTGAGCGATTCGGCAGTTACAGTGAGATGGCATGACTGAGCGATTCGGCAGTTACAGTGAGATGGCATGACTGGAGCGATTCGGCAGTTTACAGTGAGATGGCATGGACTGAGCGATTCGGGCAGTTACAGTGAGATGGCATGACTGACTGGCGATTCGGCAGTTACAGTGAATGGCTATGACTGAGCGATCGGCAGTTACAGTGAGATTGGCATGACTGAGCGATTCGGCCAGTTACAGTGAGATGGCTATGGACTGGGCGATCGGCAGTTACAGTGAGATAGGCATGACTGAGCGATTCGGCAGTTACAGTGAGATGGCATGACGAGCGATTCGGCAGTTACAGTGAGATGGCATGACTGAGCGATTCGGCAGTACAGTGAGATGGCATGACTGAGCCGATTCGGCAGTTACAGTGAGATGCATGACTGAGCGATTCGGCAGTTACAGTGAGATGGCATGACCTGAGCGATTCGGCAGTTACAGTGAGATGGCAATGACTGAGCGATTCGGCGTTACAGTGAGCTGGCTATGACTGAGCGATTCGGCAGTATTACAGTGATGATGGCAATGACTGAGCGATTCGGCAGTCTACAGTGAGATGGCATGACTGAGCGATTCGGCACGTTACAGTTGAGATGGCATGACTGAGCGATTCGGCAGTTACAGTGAGATGGCATGACTAAGCGATTTCGGCAGTTACCCGTGAGATGGCATGACTGAGCGATTCGGCAGTTACCAGTGAGATGGCATGACTGAGCGATTCGGCAGTTACAGTGAGATGGCATGACTGAGCGATTCGGCAGTTACAGTGAGATGGCATGACTGAGCGATTCGGCAGTTACAGTGAGATGGCATGACTGAGCGATTCGGCAGTTACAGTGAGATGGCATGACTGAGCGATTCGGCAGTTACAGTGAGATGGCATGACTGAGCGATTCGGCAGTTACAGTGAGATGCATGACTGAGCGATTCGGCAGTTACAGTGAGATGGCTGACTGAGCGATTCGGCAGTTACAGTGAGATGGCATGACTGAGCGATTCGGCAGTTTACAGTGAGATGGCATGACTGAGCGATTCGGCAGTTACAGTGAGATGGCATGACTAAGCGATTCGGGCAGTTACAGTGAGATGGCATGACTGAGCGATTCGGCAGTTACCGTGAGATGGCATGACTGAGCGATTCGGCAGTTACAGTGAGATGGCATGACTGAGCGATTCGGCAGTTACAGTGAGATGGCATGACTGAGCGATTCGGCAGTTACAGTGGAGATGGCATGACTGAGCGATTCGGCAGTTACAGTGAGATGGCATGACTGAGCGATTCGGCAGTTACAGTGAGATGGCATGCACTGAGCGATCGGCAGTTACAGTGAGATGACATGACTAAGCGATTCGGCAGTTACAGTGAGATGGCATGACTGAGCGATTCGGCAGTTACAGTGACGATGGCATGACTGAGCGATTCGGCACGTACAGTGACGATGGCATGACTGAGCGATCGGCAGTTACAGTGAGATGGCATGACTGAGCGATTCGGCAGTACAGTGAGATGGCATGACTGAGCGATTCGGCAGTCTACAGTGAGATGGCATGACTGGGCGATTCGGCAGTTACAAGTGAGATGGCATGACTGAGCGATTCGGCAGTTACAGTGAGATGGCATGACTGAGCGATTCGGCAGTTACAGTGAGATGTCATGGACTGAGCGATTCGGCAGTTACAGTGAGATGGCATGACTGAGCGATTCGGCAGTATCAGTGAGATGGGCATGACTGAGCGATTCGGCAGTTACAGTGAGATGGCATGACTGAGCGATTCGGCAGTTACAGTGAGATGGCATGACTGAGCGATTCGGCAGTTACAGTGAGATGGCATGACTGAGCGATTCGGCAGTTACAGTGAGATGGCCATGACTAAGCGATTCGGCATTTACAGTGAGATGCATGACTGAGCGATTCGGCAGTTACAGTGAGATCAGGCGCGTAGCCAGGGGGGGGGGGGGGCTGATGGGGCTTCAGCCCCCCCCCGAAATTTTTTCGTGCCGGCATGCACCGCCGACCAAAACTACCACCGACGCCGGGAATAATAATAATAATAATAATAATAATAATAATAATAATAATAATAATAATAATAATAATAATAATAATAATAATAATAATAATAATTTATTTCCCATGAAAAGAATTACATGGTGGGGTTCTGGATAAAAAGTTGCACGCTGGCAACTTGACCAGCCCAAAAACCCATCAAAGGCAACAGAGGGCGTCGGGCGCTCACATGTGAGTAAACAGATTGGAAGGTGTCAATTTACAAAAAAAAATGTGTATACGAGACAGGTAGTAATACACTTTAACAATTAGAAAAACAAGTAGTCTGCATTAACAAGGGAATATTCAATTTATACATGAGCATTATAGATTACATAAAGAAAGTCTTATTATACACAAACAGGAAGAAATATAGGGAGAAAAAAAACCTAACATAGCACTATATTCAGGGCAGTATAAACTAAAGCAAATAAAGGGGGGAAAAGTCATACAGTATTGCATATGAACAAACTCATTAAACAACAAGGATTAGTTTGACTGAAAGTAGTTGTGCAGGCTGCATAAAGACAGAAGGTCTATTTCTCGTAAGGCGAGGTTATTGAGTAAAGTCGGAAGTGTATGTCGAAGCATTTGTTGACCATAATTCGTTCTTGAGTGCGGAATGTTCCATTGTTCAGGTGTCCTAGTGTCATAGGCTGCGACATGTTCGTGTAGGCGAGTTATGTTCAATCATTCTGCATTCTGTCTACAATGTCTTTTTCATGCTCGAAAGACATTTCGGCACGAACATTGCGAACTCGGGCTGGATTCATGGCACCTGGGGTGGATTTCGTGGCACCTGGGGTCACGTAACGCAAGGAGCCCCATCCGAGCACGAACTTTCAAGGGCTTTTCGATAGCGTGCGGGCGCGTTGCGGCATCTCGCAGCGGCCGCGGAATCTACGGAGCGCATGGATTTCAATTCCGAAACTGTATGGGTGTAACGTTCTCATAAACTTTTGACGCGGAAGGTGCACTGACATTTCCAAAGGCGTGCTTAAAAAGATTTTCAATTCTGGAACTTTATGGGTTAATGCTGTTATAAACTTGGACCAACATGCGTGCACTGGAGCCCTCGTGTCCAAGCCGTTCCAGAAATGAAAGCACGCGCTCGCAATCTTCCACACGCACGAAAATACTAAATATTACCGTGACTGTGAGCTAGCAGCTGATAATTTTCTCCAAACATTTGCAGGACGCGTGCCCAATGTGATCGATCAGCTGGACCAGGGCCGGCAGAATAAAATTTGAGAAAACAGGTGAAAGGAAATGGCCTATTATTGAGGAAATTATTTTTGCGGGCTACAAGGTCTCGCTCTCGTTGGCCACAGGGACAGTGGTCCTATGGATTTAAGCATAGGCCCCGCTGAAAATACAGGTATTTTCAGAGCGCTTCTTCGCATACGAGCTAATTGTGGAGATACATATCTGAAGAACCATTTGGAAAGTTGCCCCAGTAATGCCTCGTATTTAAGCACAGATGCACAAAACCAAATTATCGAAGTTTGTGGCGAAATTATCAAAGAAAGCCTTGTTGCAAAAGTAGGCTGCTTCTCCATACGTCCTGACGAAACGACGGACATCGCCGGAATCGAACAGCCTACTGTTTGTGCAAGGTACCTAAACAAGGATGAAAACAACATAGAAGGAGTGTGTTTAGGTTTTAGCACCGGAATAGATGCCCTCTCCCTTTGCGACTGCAGGTTCTATGTAAATGTGTACAAACTGTTCCAGATTCTAGTCACCCTTCCAGTGACCACTGCCAGCGCAGAGAGAATATTTTTAACAAGAGTTTAATAAAAACTACTTGCGCTCTACAATGTCTGTCGAACGCATGGTTAGACTGGTGCTTCTATACACCCACAGAGACGTCGGCATCAACGTGTCCGAAGTGATTGACCGCTTCGCTCAACTTCCCCGCCGAGAGAAGTTTGTCCTTTAGATAGCGAAGCAAGTAAAGAGCTCTGTTCTTTCAGGTCCATAATCTCGTAATTATGAAAACGTATGAGTGTTCGTTAGCTTTTAAAACCGCAGACATTTTAGCCGTTTATTCTAGCAGTTAGCATCATGATCAAAATTATCATGCGAATACGATAATTACGAGGACATCAATAACCAATTTTGACCGACCTTGCTCATTGAAAGCCCGGCCCACGCGGCGTTTGCCGAAAACACACTCGGATATTGGGTAGTATAACTTGCCGCATCATCTGTGGCTTTAGTTTGGCTTTTTCTTTCCTTTTTTAGCTACCTGCTTTTACTTCTTTTTTGAACCGAAGCAATACCCAGTTTAATTTTGGGTGCAGAATATTTGTTGCTGCTGTGCATTCAGTTAAATTACACATTTTCGTACTGATTTCTGCATTATTCCTCCATTATTCTACCCACATGGCGCTGTCGCGACCGCCGCATGGCCCGAATACATAACACGGTTTCTGCGATCATAGTTTTGTTCTAGCATAGATAATCTGTCTTTCTGTACGCAAAGTTTACTATCTCTGACTCCGCCACGTGTTTATTTGTCTTGTTTGACGCATAATATACAGTGACGTTTGCTTAAATACGTAGATTAATTGGAGACTTAGACGTATATTTAAATATCTCGTTGCGAGGTGTTGTGTATACAAGCAGTGAACTTTGTTTCCAGCGACTCGTTTTTGCCCTTTAGCGAGTTGTATCTTCGCATTTGTATATTCCATTCTATCTTCGCATTTCTAATGTATATTTTGCAGAACTCCTACTTTTATGTGACTTCCACAGATAGGAAGATGAGAGGATTGCCCTTCGGACGGCTTTGGGGCCCTTAGACGACAGGCCTTTTACGGAGGAAACGATCTTGGGCGCGTGGCCTCGTGCGTCTGCTGTGTGGAGGGCTACAAAGGCGCGGCTGTGTTTTTTGAAGTGCGCAAGCCTGTATGACCGCCTGTGACGAAACTCAGCGATGAACGCTTAACTTTAAATTTGCAACGTGTGAACTGTGAACTTCTCTCTTCCTTCTCTTTCAATCCCTTCTCCCCCTTCCCGCGTGCAGGGTAGCCTACCGGGCTCAGCATAGTTAACCTCCCTGCCTTTCCCTTATGTCTTCTCTCTCTCTCTCTCTCCTACTTTTTATTTGTACTCACTGTTGCGAGTATAATCTCGGTGTAATTACAATACACGACCGGTAACACCTGCTCCTGCGCAATCTATTGTAACGACGGACAGCGTCATTGAGTTTTTTTCCTGGCTGTTGCATATGTTCAAAAATGTAAACAAGGTTCCTGAATGACGAAGATTCATCAAAATATTTGTCCTCAACTTATTCATTTCATGGCCTTTACGTTCTTCATATCAGCTGTATACACTGCTTTGCTGGTTCGAACTGATATAGTTCTAATGTCTGTGTGATATTTTCTTTCCTTATTAAATAGACAAAAAAATAAACTCGGCCGCATTGATATCAGTTATTTCTGCCAGAATTTTTAGGACATCCGAATATATTCTTTTATGAACAAATACATATTTTACTTGACAGTGCGTAGCGTTCAATAATTCGTTTGCAGCATCTAATATACAATGGCATTAGCAATGCAGTTATTATTCATGTATTTGATCCCTCGACAACTTCTATAAGGAGGAGGCCGCGCTGCAACCTGAGCCCCCCCCCCCCCCCCCCCCCCCGAACAAAATTTCTGGCTACGCCAGTGGTCGCAATCATAACTGTATACCCGCGTCCATATGTCGGGATCTATGGGAGCGGAGTATTAGGGCTTGTACACCAGTATCAGTATTCTGGCCTCCACACTCATCAAGTAAAACGTACTCGCTCGTGCGCACTCTTTCCTCCGCTGGCTCCATCATTCCCTCACATTTCATCACACGCCCTAACTTTATCTTAATTTGGGCCTTTCTATATTAGGTACGGTATCACGGCTAACAAAGCGTAATCCATCAACATCAAGACCTCCACGTTTTCACGCAAGATTCTGTCTATATTGCTGTATGGATAGTAACGAAAAACAGACGGCCAAGCCTAAAGAACGACGCTTGTCAGGAGGGCGGCGAACCGAGGAAAAAAGTCTCATTTGAAGGAGACAGATAAAGAGAGTCGCATGCATGTGCGGAGCGAATAAACGGACACATAGAACAAATACGGAGCGCCACCGGTCCGAAAGGAGGCCAGAGCCAATAGGGCGAGGGGACCACGTTTATTCTCGGCTAGGCTCGAGCCAGCTCTAAATTGCTCGGCAAGTAGCTGCCCAGCTGTTGCTAGAAATATGAGGAGCGGTACTTGCCGCCGGCGGTAACTTGCTTCCCCTCCCCACTGCCACAGTATATAGAGCAAGAGGGTCGAGGAGGGAAGCAGGCGCTCAACGCGCTCGTGATTCAGGCAACATTATGGATACCACCATGCCATGGAAGGGGTCCTCGCGCGAAGAGCCGGCAGCAAAGTCACGGTGAAAACGTTCTCTCCACATCCTCCCCCAGACTCCTTGAAAAGAAAAATATTCTTCCTTCTTTTTTCTCTGCATTCTTCTACGTACTCTTATTCTTGTACAGCTCCATCGGATGCTTTTATTTTGCTTTCCCTCAGCACTTGTCAGCATTCCTATACTCCTCGCTTGTATGAGCGTAGCTCGCATCAAGCGCAATGGGTTGTTATTGCGCTTGGCTTTAGAGGGCAAGCGCGAGGGACATAAAACCGCGCGTTTTATTCGCAGCGAGACGCTGTCTCTATTATAGCTCAGCGCATCGGCTTGTTTGTTGCTTCTGGTGCGTGCATTCTAGTGTGGTTAGTTTACGTCTAGTTGCATGATAATTTGTACTTGTTTGCTTCGAGTACTAGGCGCCATAAAATGCCAATCATTATTTTTTTTTCGTGCATCCGGTATGCAGCGTATAGAAGACGCCGTAAACAAAAAAAAAGAAGCAGTCGCCTTTGGCTTGCCAAATTTTGGCGCGACAATCACAAAGCTCTCATGCTGTCTACAGAAATCGGCTTTGTCCAGTCGGCGCCATCAACTGTGACCTCCAGAGCTCCGCGGCCGTAATAAGCAAAACTTGAGTCTGTGTTTAGAGCCTTAATTGGCACTTCCGAAAAAAAAAGGGAAGGCGTCTGGTTGCTCAGGACGTGGCTGTTGTATATGCACTGACCACGTCTATCGTTACAAAACCAAACAATTAAGGACAAGTGAGTCCTAACATGGACTAACGTCGAAATCGTCTTCCCGTATATATGAAACTTCCATAGTGAGTCAGACTTTTATCCCTTGCCCTTACTCACTTCTCGAAGTAGGCCTACGGTGATCATTTAAATATATTATTCTATCTCTTTCCGTGACGCACACAGGCGAAAACGGTTACAAATTTTAGGGTATTTGCGCAATGTTCACATCATGCCAAGAAATAGAAAAAAAAACGAACGAGTGGCCATGTTTTGCTCCTAAGAACTATTTCGGTTTCTTTTGTAGCAGGATATATGCATACGTGGATATTTATACTGATGGTTCAGCGACTTTCAGCTGCTACGCCGTGGCCATCGTCTTCCCAGCACGATCCACCACAGTCATGTTGACAAAGGCCCGCCCGTCGACATCGAAACTGCGGATCTTTCAGCTCGTCGTGCCCCATTCCGTCTCATCAATGAATAACCACCCCGAGAATAGTTTGTTCTCAGCTTCTCACTGGTCTAAAGAGAGTCCTTACTACTGGTGGATATATATTTAGTCATCGCTGTTTCTCTTTCTTTCTGTTCAGAGCCAGTACTACACTGTTGTCCTGCGCGTATGCAGTATAACATGCATGTATGCATGGAATGAAGCTGCTATCTGCCGGTGTTAGCTGTAGTTGGCATAACGCTCACGGCACCACCGCAACTATCAACCCTGCCGCGTGGATCATATGAACAACTTTTAAAGAACCGAGCATAATTATGAATCTTGGCAGAAAAATGACGTCACGTAACTTCTGAGTGGCTTTCCGGCCACAGCGGTGTAATGCGTAACTAACAGGCTAATGACGCTACTCGATCAACTCAAGGAGATGACACGCATGTGATCGCGTTTTTATAAGGACAAGATCAGTTTACTAACCGGTTTTCTCGCTCTATCAGTACCTATAGTTACTGATACAGCTAGAAAACCGTTGATTTTCACGAAATGTCACTTTTTTTTTCTTCTGCAGAACCTCATGTTTGAAACACAACCGATTTAAGCATCTAACGTCACTGTGCCTTAAAATTGCATTTCGGCTCTGTACTCGAGTTAACCTTATCCTGTCGTCTGTGGCGGCGACCAGCCTTTACGAAATTGTTCTGCATTCTGTATCGGTATGATCATAAACACTTCATGTGGCAGCTGCGCTTGGCAGAACATCCCTGAGCACATTTATTTCGGCCGTCCCCGGTTTTTGGTTGCTCGCGAAAGCGCTAGCTCGTATTGAAGATCGGTCACATTTGGAACGGGCCATCACGAAATGTAGACCTCACTAGTTAGGACAAAAGCTAATGTTACACTCCTTAGTTGCAGCAGACTTCTACGAACAGCTGTAGTACTTATGGATGTTAACTTGTGGGTACGCTTGTACACATGCGTAAACGTGCACACTGCCTTTCCACAATGGCTTTCAGATGTTTCTACCTACCACTCGGCCTTCCCAAGTCTAGGTTAGCAAATCGGATTTAAAGCATTAGCGTTCCTGAACTGGTTGCTTAGTTTCGCGCCTTTTGCACCCTCCACAGCGAGCATGGTCGAGAGAAACGCCAGAGGGTGCTTTCATTCGTGGAAGAGCACGTGGCGCGAGAAAGGAGTGTTCGGTGACGTGACGCAAAGCCAAGGTCCCGGTAATGCCACCAAGTGGTGTTACCGGGCGTCACAAGTGGTGCACATGACCGGCGGTGAAACCTACCACAGTATCCTGGAAGTTTTGCCACGTCGTGCTCACAACTCACCTTTCCCTTCGTGAGTTGGTGGCGGACCGGGCGTTTGCCGCCGCGTCGCGTTAACTAGATGGGGTGTGACATCATAGCGTCGGGAGCGCCGCCAGCAGCGCCTCGCTTGGCGCGCAGCTACGCGCACGGATGCGCCAGTGTATGCCTACAAAGCCGGCGAGCCTTTCAACATCGGAGAGGAGCATAGCAGTGTAATCGAGAACGCTATAAAACATCCAGTACATTGAAATGCTGTGGAGGAAGCAAGACCTGCACACTTTCAAACGGTTCAGCGCGCTCGGGTGAAAACGCCTCCCCCGCACCACAGGTAATGATTAAAGCTTTGCGTTACACAGTGCCTTTTTTATCTTCCAGTTGACCTCCAATGTCCTTCGTCCATTTTTTATTGCCCGCTTTCTTTTTCCCTCAGATCATGGACTGAAACCCTATAAAGGCTTGCAGTACTAACAGCACGCACTGGCATTCTTCGCTGAGGTGCGCACTCATCCACTCCTTGAAGTTGTTCCAGTGATAATACGGCCGAATACCCATGTGTGTGAGATGACAAAAGAGTATCTTCGTGGAATTCGGATGACTCCAAGTAATCATAATTTGTGTAAATTTCTGGCCTATATCCATCGAATAAATTATTAGGTGCCTTAAAGGATGACTAAAGGTACTGAGATCACTTTTTTTTTGCATACCATATATCTATTGGCTTTTCCAACAACTTACCGGCTTTAACGACACTTGTCTTTGCATGGAATAAGCGCTGCTGGTTTTGGCATCTCATATCATCTGCGCCATTCGAATTCATTGGAATCATTACGCCTAATAGATTTGTTTAACGGCTCAGCTTAAGCGTCATCAACTTTATGGGGTTCGTTGACTTTGAAAAATGGACAGATTTGTTTGTTATTCCATCCTGTAGCCCTTGGCAAAATCAACACTTCGTCGGTACTACCTTAACTGCGTTGCGAGAGTGTGTTCTGCTGAAGATTAAGTTTCTATGAGCCCGTGGCCCAAGCTACTACGTCCGTCCATTTGCTTTATTTCTGTTTTGAGGGTAGCAGAAAGCTTGCGGGTGGCGAGATGGGTGTGGATTTTGCGAGACGAGGTGCACCGCAGTCAGGAGGTGAAGGCACCGTGGAGCTGGCCCAATGCGGTCAGCGCAGTCCTCACAAGCAGCGAGGCGTAGAGAAGGTGTTCGCCTCTGGGACGCAGCAGAGGCGCCGTGGTCGCATCTTCCTTTGGCGAGGCACACTGCGTCTCTCGGGGCTGGTCCAAAAAACGAGAAACACGGGTGAGGGTGTGAAAACAGAGACAGCAAAGCGGAGGAATCTTGAAGAGGCGGAGAATGGCTACTGAGTCTGGCAAACTGGGAACTCAAGCGGAAGTGCACGAGGCAGTGCAGGGTACACGCACAATGCGCGAACAGAAAAAGTGCAGGAAAAATGTTCTAGATGCCGGCGAGACAAATTAATGATTCATTAGGACAAAACACAATATACGAGGCCTTTTTTTAGCGTAAACAGAAGAGGGAGGAGAACCTGGGCCCCGTTTGAAGCGTAAAAAGAATTCAAGTAGAAGGAGATGTAGTTAAAGTTAAGTACGCCCAAAGAGAGGAAAGGCACGGAGGAAACGTTATCCGTTCAGGTTAGGCTGTGAAGTGAGCTTGACATAACTGCGCAAGGAAGCGGCAGCGGTAAAGGCGATATGCGGATTACATCTGTCTGCACCAAATAGTGCGGTCCAGTCCAGAGAACAACGAAGGACGACGCTGTAATATCTCGCTGCATCCGCTACAGGCTGCAGTGAAAGAAGCATTAGCATCGACCCCACATCATCAGCTCGAAAGCTTGGGCTGAACACAAAGAGCTGGAAGATTGTGTTTTGTCGGTTTCACTGGGCGCCCAGCTAAGATGCAGAGAAAATGGCCGTGTTGGTCCTGAGTTATGTGTAGATTCGAGAAAACCAAGAACGCTTCCCTTACCATTGTTCAGGTATAAAAGCATGCGGTTAAAACGACAAAGTATAAATGAAAATTGACAAGCGAGAACGGGAGCATGACAAATTGCATTTTGCGCGCACCACTGCCGATAACCTGATAGCTTCCTATACAGAGGACGAAATGAAGCGCCACTGTCTTGCTGCGTCCCAAAAGCAACGTCAGTTTTTGTGTGCTTGTTTATTTGCTGAATGATTATGCTGAGGGAATAAAATTGGAGCAGACGAGAATTTTTTTTTTATTAACAACCACATGGTAGCCAGCAAACACTGAAACCAAGGAAACCAAAGAAAAAACCTAATGTTCCTAATTAAGTTGTAGAAATATCTCTGAATCGGGGTGACCTTGCGATAAGCTTCATTTGCTTAATAAAGAAAATGAAAAATGGTGCAAGCTTTTCTAAAAATACTAGGCCAAATTTTACCCTCCTTCATATCATTTTGCTATAATCAATGTCAGCAAAGGGAGCTAATTTAGGCTATGAAATATTTGGTTTCTTTGTTTCTTCGCTCCTTATGCTATGCTTCTGTCATTTTCATGACAGTCGTGCGCTGCTACTTTTGGTGGATTCGAACAATAATTTTAGATCTAATTTTTCAGACTTCATATCGGATAGTGGGAGATTATGGATGCGTTGAAAAAAGAGCACGTAAGCTCACGATCAAAATAAAAAATAATAAGGAAATGGAAGAGATGAACTCAGGCAGGAACTGTATTACTGTGTCCTCGGTCTCTTGTCGCTCAGGACGTCGGTGGCATGCGGCATCCTTTTTTCCTCAGCCATATCGTTTAAATTGTACCGGTCTACAGCCAACATTCTAACGTAGAAATCTGTACAATAAAAATAACCGTGCCAAATTAATCGCAAATTCGCAGCACAAACCTCAACGGACCGCTCACCGGCGTTCAATTCTACGTTAATGCTTTCGCATTCACAACTCATAAGAAGCGCTTAGATGTCCTCGAATTCTTTCTTCATTTCCTTTGTAGCCACATCGGAGGATATGGCAGGGGCGCGACCAAGTATTGATAAAACGACAACCTGTGGGCCGTAAGTTTTCTTTAACACCAGTGAGAATAATGTCCCTCGTTCCGACATCACTGAACAGAAGTGGAACTTCTGCTCAGAAGTGGAACGATGTTCTCGATGCCATGGAAAAAACAACAGCAAAAAACACACCAACCACACAAAACAGAAAATCTCGGAGAGTCCCGTATAATAAAAACCCCGTGAGAACTCCGGCGATGAAGATGGCACGAAGCCCGAGCGGTATCGATGCATTCCGACAAATGGACATAAGGAACGTATTCATGTGGGTGTAAAGAAAGCATGATAAGCAAAAAATGAAGCTAAAGAAAGTAATAAATACACAGCTTCTTGAAGCGAAGCACCGGGAAGATGCCGAAACCGACGACAACACATCGAGAAACAATAGTGGGCGTAATACGAAAGCTCCTAGGCTCGTCTGAAACGTTTTCCTCGCCTTTCACTTTCACAAAGGAAACAGACGCGGAGGCGAAAGAGAGGATGGCAAGCGTGAAAGAAAAAAGTAAGAAGCAAGAAAGATATCCTGAAAGAAGAAACACAGTTCCCGCTTTCTTGCACGGCCTGCACCTCAAGGGACTGTTGCGGTGATATATATTGAGAAAAATACACTCGACGCATTTGCCGCAGCAGCAACAAAACTGTGTCGTGCATTTCTCTCGTTCGCATTTCTCTTTTCTTTTTCTCCTTTTTTTTTTCCTTCTGTTGGTACGCATGAAAGTGTTTTGTACCAGGTACAAAAATGAAGGTGCGTGAAAAGAATAATAAGAAAGAAAACCGAGAGAGGGACAAAGAAACAAAGAAGACTCATTCCCTACAGTTGTGTCGCTTGTGCATTTCTGACAGGAAACTTCGCACTGGTTTCAGTCGTTGTCTTCATTGGAGGCAAAGAGGAGAACAAAACGGTGTTATTTGGGCGAGGAACGTACTGCAGCACTCGGGAGAAAGACCTGCGAACCACCAACGTTCATTTCGGAACACAGGTATTCCTTAAATGGAAAAGACCAGCGCCAAGGCGAAGCAAGAAAAAAAAAGAAAGTAGATAAAAATCTTTAGAATAAAAATTGGATCATACTTCTTTCTTTCTTTCTTTCTTTCTTTCTTTCTTTATTTCTTTCTTTCTTTCTTTCCCTCTTTCTTTCCCTCTTTCTTTTTTTCCTTCCCTCTTTCTTTCCCTCTTTCTTTCTTTCTTTCTTTTATTCGTTTCCATTGCGAACATCAATTCTCGACAGCCCCAGGATCATAACGGGAAGTGAAGGCTCAGTGGCGCTATTAAAGATTCAGTCGCCACTTTAGCGCGTCACGCGGGCAAGGTCACACATATAGTGACGCATTCTGGTTGTTGAATTTTGAGGTAGTTCCGAACTACAGGGTATAGTGAGGGTTGTCACTATACCCCGACGGTATAGTGACAAGAAAATGAAGTCAGTAAGAATATATGAGCCAAGAGAGCGCAAAATACACATAAAGGCAAATTTTTGAGATCTGAAGACTGAGGCAGAAAAAAAAACAGCGGATTGTATTTGAAACCAAGAAGCGGACTGGGTATGTGCACAAATGAATATTTTTTCTTGATATGGTAATGTAATATTGCTATAATCAGGGAGTTCACTGAGTAGCCTTCGGCGGACGGACCCACTGTGAGAGCTACTGTGTAGGTTCGTTCGTGTAAGGGCAACACCCTTGTAAGGGCTGCACCCACAACTTTGTAGTCAAAAATTTGAAAAAGAAATGTTCCAGCGGAGAAGAAATCGCGTTCGGTGCCCCGATGCCGCGCGTGCGTCGGCGAACTCTCGGGCGCCGCTACTAGATGGTGAGAGTCATCTAGTAGCGAGAGCCATCTAGTAGCGGCATCTAGTATATAGAGCCATCTAGTAGCGGCTCTTACATGGGACCGAACCAAAAGGCTCGTTCCGGTGTAAGGGCCGCACCTCGTCATAATTGAGAAAGAAAGGTGCGGCCTTTTCACGAGTCTATATGGTAAGCGGTAAACAACTTCAGTTAGTGAAGTAATCCCTATAGTAATCTAGTCCCTAATCGCATGTAATCACACATGTAATCTCATGTTTGAAACAACTACTTTCTTCAGTGATAGAAAGTTCAGAAACAAAAAGAAAGAACGATAAAGTGGTCCGTTGCATCCTTCAATTTCACATTCTTCTTCTTTCTAGCGTTTCACGTGCCAAAACCAGTTCTGCTGTAGTGGAGAGCTCCGGATTAATTTTGACCACCTGGGGTTCTTTAGCGCACACTACAACGCAAGCACACGGGAGTTTTTGCATTTCGCCTCCATCGAAATGCGGCCGCCGCGGCCGGGATTCGATCCCGCGACCTCGTGCTCAGCAGCGCAACGCCTTAGCTGACTGAGCCACCGCAGCGGGCCTTCAATTTCACACCGTTTGTGTATATATACTGACGTCACCCTGAGCAGGACCGACAGGAAACGGTTGCTTTGCTTTGTTCTTTGCTTTCCCGCAAGTACTGGAAGAATGTGAGTAAATGGCAGCTCACTACACGCTTTCTCGAGGCAATGCAAGGTACTGCAGAGCCGGACTAGGCGGTAGTAGCATTTTAGTGTCTTTGTTCAGCTTGCATGGTCTACCAGTTTTATCTGGCGTCATCCAACAGGCCTTTCTTCCGATTTTATTTCTCTTTTAAACTGGCCGTTGTCTCTAAATTATATTTGAGTTGCTATTGCAACTCCTATTGATTTATTTTTTAATTGGGTATATGCCCCTTATATCTATAAGTGGTGCGGGCTTACCCCCCCATTTCTTGGTTTCTTTTAAGAAATGGGGGAAAATGGAAAAAAATGCCAAAAGCTAATTCATGGCCATGCTACGAGAAGCCAAAGAACTACTGTGTTGTTATGCGCCGGTGCACGGTCAAGTCATAAAATGCAGGCATGTGCTTCGAGAAAATCCGTCAATTTGCTGGCGTGAATTAACAACTTGTGTTGCTGAAAACTACCACTTGCACTACGCCTTTTAACCACCACATTGCATCACAATATTCGCAGGCTTAGATGTTAAAGGTGCGAGATAAATTGTTAATTTCAGAAAATGTTCGTGGTCACATGTATTGCAGGTCACGACATCTGTCACTCGGTGTCTCATGTGCTTACTGGTTTTTTTGAAGGTATAGAAGCTTCAGCTCATAATCAGAACTGGTTTTGGCACGTAAAAAGCCAGAAAGAAGAAGAAGCTTGAGCGAGACGCCAAATCCTCCAAATGCATAGCCGAAATGTTGTTATCCTGTAAGTCAAGCTCCCGCCAGCGGTCACATTTCGTAAGCCTTCAATGGGAACCTCAGCCAGACACTTGTGGCCAAGTTTAAACCATTTAATTGGCGCTACAGCAGGCACAGAAAGGCAGTATGCGGTAAGGAGAATGGACAGAGAATCGTGGTTTTCCCGGTTCACATAAAAAAGTAATCAATCAATCACTCGATCAATCAAGCAATCACTTAATAAAGTGGAGGAGCCCATGAATTGTGGGTCTCCAGTTCACTCATCACAATACTGCCAGACTAAGGAATATGCCCAAAACAAAAAGGCATACATTTATGTAATTAGATCTCGGTGACGATAGGCCGGAAAGAGACCATATGATTCAACCACTTCATTTCATGAACGGGAAGCTCCAAGTTTCAGAACAATCGCCGTAAAGCATTATTTTTCAACTGCGACTGTACTCACCGTCATCAGCTGGTTTTATGATCAATGACGAAGACCTCTTCAAGCGATTTCCAATGTCCCTGTCTTGAGTTAGCTCACTCTATCTTATGTCGGAAAATTTTCCAATTCCATCACACTATCTAATTGTCAGCCGTCCTCAACTGCCTTTTCTCTTCCCTTTGCACCCATTCGACAATTCCAATAGACTAGCGCACATTGCAACTTTTACACCACCGGCGATATTATCAAGGTTGCAATATGACCTAAGCATACATTTTTATAAGTAAAATGTGGGGACTTAAACTTGGAAATCCACTATCCTGGTTTAAAAATGCCGTAGAGGGTACCCCGGACCAACTTCCCACGGAATATTTAACGTGTACCCCACGCCAGGCCAACTAGCCTTTTTACGGTAAACCCCATAAGAATGCGGCCACCAGAGCCGATACTCGAACCTGGACGAAGCATACGCTTAACAATAAAAATAGTTCTGTGTGCTGGACAGCTCCTCACTATGAACTCCTAGGGATGCGTCCGGGTGCATGTCTACAAGTTTGTTCCGCTCCAGCTCCAGCGAGACGAACGATACCAGCCGAATGGTCGGTGCTGTTGTGGGCCAGGCTGAGAATGCCCAACACTGTTTCTTCCAATGGGAACCGGTCGCCAATGCAGCTCGCCAATGCGTTTCTTATACAGAAAGGGCAGCTACCGCACAGCAACTTCTTGCATGGACTCTAGAGGGAACCTAACATACATAGATAGGGGCAATTGCAAGCCCACAATTCTACCATGTTTACTGAAGATCATCAGAATAATTCTAACATCGCAGCACATTGGGTAAGCTCACTGAAAGCACTCCAAAAACTAGAAAGAAATCAGTTGTCCTTTGTTCATCTCTAGCAGGCCCCAGGTTCTCTTGCTTTGCCTCTACCCAAAAGAGAACTATAAAGGTGATCTAATGGACATCGCCATTTGTCCCCCGTCTACCATATATTAACGAGAAATCAGTGCACTAGCAAATGCTTTGAAATTTTTATTGATGCAGCAGCAGCAATGATGGTTCGAACTAAGCGTAATGACCATCAGGAAACGTAGTGAAGTAGGGAAGCCGGAGAAGAAGCAACACTCTAGAATAATAAAGAAAAGTTTGTCGCTCACTACGCGACAGAAGTATCATGTACATTGTTAGCAGATGTTAATGGCTGCTGTCAGTGAACGTTGTCCACTAAAAAACTTTCCAGTGTTGTTTCAAAATACACTAAATGTTCAAGCTAATGGCGTAGAAAGTTATTGCCAGGTAGGAACTGCATGTTCCACTTTTATTTTTTGTATATAGACATGGTGCTTTTGATATTCTGTGAGAGGAAGTTTCTGCCCAGAATGATGACTATTAGTTTTCCCCCGACTACCTGAAACCCCATGGCGTGAAGCTTGACGACGCAGTTGCCGAACAACGACAGCCGCAGAAGGGACACCAGACCACGAAATGCCCAGGTTAAGGGACACCAGGGACACCGATTGAAGGGATTCGGTAATTGCTTGCAAGAAACAAAATTACAAGGAGAAATGATTGCTTGAAACTCTGTTTCTTCACGCTTGCTGTGCAGTAATGAGAATATTGACCTGACAAAATAAGTGATATTTTGTTTTGTTAGACCATGCCTTTTTTCAATAAATTACAATAACGGTGACCTCGCGTATTAACAATGTTATTATGTTAATGAAGTCGCTATGCCAAGTTCTCCTGGGACCCCATTCACAAAACACTTCGTTCGTAAGAGTTCTTCCTATTAGCGAGCTGCCTTTACTAGCATCATCATATGCTTACACCCACTATTATGAGCGCTTTCACCGTAAGATCTCTTTGGGATCTGCTAAACCCGCCAGTTGCCGATTGCGCATACCACGCAACTCATAATGTCCCGGCAATCTAAGCAGCGAAAATGAACCATTCATCGTGTCACAGAACAGTGCGTGAAAAATAAATGTAGTGATCCGCATCGCCAGCGTGGTAACGAAGAAGGGATGATGACGACGAGGTAAGGAAGTAGAATTACAGTCCTACAATTTTCCGAGATATTTAACGACATATATATACATTTTTACATTTCTAAGAAAAAGAAAATTTTATTGTTTTCAAAACGGCTTTTCTTCAACAAAATTCGATCAGACAAGAGGGGTGCCCCAGATGGCTGTTATGTCTCTTGTACTATTTAACCTGTTGAGTTCAATTCCACTGCGCCGGGAAGTTCATCTCTATGTTTATGCGAACGACATCGCATTTTTAGCGACAGCAAGAGACATCAATTCCCTTTACCTGTCCTTGCAAACGTACCTATGTATTCTGGAGACGTGGCTTCACACTCTTCACCTGTCACTAAACGTAAACAAAAGTGCAATCCTTGTCTTTACGCTTTCTGGGACGATACATTTATCAATAGTATATGATCAGAGAACCATTCCACAAGTAGAGTCGCTTAAGTAACTGGCTATCACATACGATGGAAAACTTAACTGGCGTTCTCACATAGCAAATATTGCAACGAAATGGACACGAGCTGTAGGTTTATTACGTAGAATCAGTAACCGGCGTTCTGGTATGCGAAGTGACACATTAATTATGATCTACCGTACTGTATGTACGACCGATTCTAGAATTTTGATCTGTTTTCTTTTCCGGAAGTGCAAAATATAAAATAAGACCACTTGTTCTTTTAGAGAGAGAAGCTCTTCGAATATGTTTAGGTCTGCCTAAATTCGTTGCTAATAATGTGTTATACCAGGAAGCGCGCTTACCTTCTCCTCACACGAGATTCTGCAGGCTTACGGTTCAAACCTACTTAAGGACTTAGGAATCTCCTCTTAGGACCGTACAGATTATATATGTATTAGGGAACCAAATTCATTTTGTGAGAACACGTGGCCACGGCTACAGACCCCACAGGTTGTTTGTGTGCAGGCACAATTAGCACCTTTAAATGTTCGCATTAGGGAAGTCATTTCGTTTGATAGGTTCACATTGTCCCTTAAAATAGAATTTGCGAACATTTTCCCCAATAACGCGAAACTGCTGCCACCAACATATTTGAATGCCCTTTTGCAAGACTATTTGGCCCATTTCCCAATATATGTAATAGCGACTGATGCTTCCTCGTGTGAAGAGATGGCAGGCGTGGGAATATACTCCCCATCCCTCGATTGGTCTTTTTCACTTCGCCTCCCCAGATTACACATCAGTTTTTCAGGCCGAACTTCTGGCAATAGTTCTGACATTGTTAAAGCTACCACTACTTGTTACAAAAGTTGTTATTGTCACAGATTCCATTTCTTTATGCAGCGCACTTAACGCATCTACAAAATTGACAGCTTTAAACACGTTTTATACATTAGGTGCACCCCACTTAAAGTTAGTTCATTTAGTATGAGTACCAGGCTAAAGCTGATTATAGCTGAATATAGCTGAATTATAGCTGAATATAGCTGATTCTTTAGCGCGAGCTTCTTTAAACGGTCCGGCGATATCTGTGCTGCCGGCAACTACGTATATCACAGCAGCCAGATATAGACAGTTTTCTTTGACCGAAGACAAGAAAAGCCTCGCATTAGCAAAATCTACAGATTTATACATCTAAATTATTTTTGTAACCGAAAATTCGAAGTAACATTTACAAGACTGCGTTGCCGTACTCCACAACTAAATTTTTACTTCCACAGGTGTGGTCTGGGGGCATCCCCATTATGCTACCTCTGCAATGAACCAGAATCTATCGATCACATTTTATTATATTTCGGCGGTTTTCTAATCATCGACAACGATGTTTGGAAATCCCACTTCGTAATCTAGGACTGCCGTTAAGCAGTTCAGTTGTACTCTCACTTGGAGCCACGATGTTAGGATATAGCCACGGGAATGTTTGCCGAGCCATTTATATTTTTCTATGGGACACAAAAAGATTGCCTTAATATTATTTTCCCTTTTTCTATGATTGATTTATTTATCCTTCAATAAATTATACATTTAGCAAATTCAAAAAGTAAGGTCACAAAATCACAATTCTAATATTATTATTATTATTCAAAATTTACGTCTATCGTTTACAGAATTTATTATTAAATACATATTACTATTCCTATCCAGGCAAAGCTGACTAACTTAGTATAGACTTCTTAATTCTTTTATTATTACTTTATTTCTCATCTTCAATTATTCATTTATTTTTATTTTTATTACTTATTTATTTATAAATTAATTTATTTTAAATTTCGATCATAATACCACCCGGTTCGTGGCCTATCCCCACAGTGGTTTGTGTCATTGATTGAGGCATCATCGTCATCATCATCAGCATGTAGCTAATGGGTTCTACCTACTCAGTCAAAAAATCTGTCAGAGCCCTCTTGTTGGACAATTAGGATTCTTGAATGGCAGCCAGGAATCTCTAATGGTAGCCTTCCCATACGATTAGGATTCTTGAATGGCAGTCAGGAATCTCTATGGCAGCCTTCCCATACGATTAGGATTCCGGACGGTCAGTCGGAAGTCTCTAATGGCAGCCTTCCCATACAATTAGGTTTCCTGACGGTCAGTGAGCAGTCTCTAATGGCAGCCTTCTCATAAAATTAGGATTCCTGACGGTCAGTCAGAAGACTCTAATGGTAGCCTTCCAATACACTTACGACTGCTGGCGGTCAGTTAAGAGCGTCTGAGCGCAGCGTCCCTATACAAACAGGATTGCTGACGGTCAATCAAGAGTGTCTAAAGGCAGCCTTGCGATACAAATAGGATTCCCATCGTTCAATCATTCACGGCGCCTTAAATCTAGCTCATAGCAAGTAAATATCTTTCACATAACGATCTAGCTTACTCGTTCATATGTATCTAAATATATCAAGCACTGTATACAGTGCTTAGTGA
This sequence comes from Dermacentor silvarum, assembly GCF_013339745.2. Lineage (NCBI taxonomy): Eukaryota > Metazoa > Arthropoda > Arachnida > Ixodida > Ixodidae > Dermacentor > Dermacentor silvarum. The sequence continues at coordinate 163,597,129 of NC_051162.1, read as the reverse complement.
AATCGTTACACTAAATAAATAAATAAATAAATAAATAAATAAATAAATAAATAAATAAATAAATAAATAAATAAATAAATAAATAAATAAAAAGATGAGTATATCAAAACAAGTATATGACCCGGTTTCTTTTTCTGTGGCGAAGCGGCTCAGATGGTGTAGAGAAAGTAACCAGGCTTAGTGGTACATAAAGCAAACTAAAAACGCTGCTGAAAAGGCCTCGGGCAACTTACGCGACTGGAGCCTGAAGGTATAGCAAGGTCTATTGATTTATCGCGCAACAGTACATCGTCCTGGCGAAGCTTCACTATTTCAATTCAGCTAGAAGTACCTAAACGAGGAACAATGTCACAATGCACCAAAGCAACCCTGTATATTAATGTCGGAATTCACTAATACGAGTGCTTTGTAAACTTAAAGTGGAAGACGATTTATCAGTCGGTACGGCTTCTTACCCAAGAATCGGGGCAAATTCTGAAATGAGTTATATGCAGCTTCTTTACCGACATGTAAATTCATACCTCATCGAACTCTAGTCGGGTCTCGCGCAGCTGCTTTCCCATCGATCAAGCATCATAGCACCTCTCAATGCATCAGTCATGTAAGAGCAGGGCAGCAAACCGGACTTTTTCGTAGTTAGCCTGCCTGCATTTCATTTCCTCCTATTTGCAACCTTAATGAAAACTATTCGCTTACAGACTCACAAGCATATCACTGGCTTTATTTCGCCCCTGTGTGGTATTTTGCCTATGTCCAACAGCTTCCAAAACATTCTCTTTAAACTATTTGTGCGCAAGAACGAGTTGAAGCCACCGAAGTTGACGAGCAGTTCAGCGTTGAAATTTGAGCTTGTTGGTAAAGCATCCTGGGTGAAAGAGCACATTAACTGGGACAAGAAGAAACGTGCGAAGCAGATAGACAGAGCGCTCTGTCTATCTGCTTCTCTTCTTTCTTCTTGTATCACTTCACATGCTGTTTCACTCATAGCACTTCAGGCCATGAAACGTGGCTAATGTAGCCACTCCCCCAACCCATTCTCCCAAAAAAATTATCCAACCACTAGTGTGAGTGCTCTAATGGTCCACCGGTTATCCATCCTACGCATTACATGGCCTGCCCAGCTGCATTTCCGGCGCTTAATGTCAACTAGAATATCGGCTATACCCGTTTGTTCTCTGATCCACACCGATCTCTTCCTGTCTCTGAACGTTAGGCCTAACATTTTTTCGTTGCATCGCTCTTTGTGCAGTCGTTAACTTGTTCTTGAGCTTCTTTGTTAACCTCCAAGCTTCTGCCTCATGTGTTAGCACTGGTAGAATGCAATGATTGTCCTTTTCTTTTCGACCACAGTGGTAAGCTCCCAGTCAGGATTTGGCAAGAGAAGGGAAGCGCTGTCGAAGATGGCAGAAAACTAGCTGGGGTGATGAAGTTAGGAAATTTGCAGGCGCAAGCTCGAATCAGCTAGCGCAAGACAGGGGTAATTGGAGATCACAGGGTGAAGCCTTCGTCCTGCAGTGGACATAAATATAGGCTGATGATGATGATGAGATGAGTGTGAGGGTGGACTTTCTGGCGGCTAAAACGCGCTGGGTTGCCCATAAATATTATCCGGAAATACTTAGAGATAGTACGCAAAATGATAAGAGAGCGTGAGAGAGAAACGAAATGGGAAAAGCAGGGACCTTAATCAGGACAGACGTTTCAGCTTTGCTACCCTACACTAGGGGAGGGGTAAATGAGGAAAGAAAGACGAAAAGAACAGCGGAGAAAGAAATCAAACGCGCAAAATAAAGAAAGGAACAGATAGCGAATGTCTGGGAGAATCACATTCTCTCTAAGAGGCTACTCGAACGCTCAAACTTGAAAAGCGTATTTAAACAGATTGTTGTGCGAATAAAACCCTCATTAGACAGAGGACTATTTACAGGTATACTAACAAAAGGGATTCCAACGCTGACCAATTGAGCTGATAGCTTGCAAGGGTGCCCGTTCGTCGTCGTTTTCGTCAGCAGGACTATGTTTCTTCATGGATAGGCACACGTATCAATATGAAAGTTTGAAAGACAGTTAAGAGGCGTCCAGCTTTCTTTCGCCTTTCAAATCGTCTACTACGAATGCTACTAAACGTTATAACATCTACACGTATAGGCGTCGTCATCATACGCGCATCTAGATGTAAGCTCATTGTTTCTATAAATTAATAACCTATCAAGGTGCATGGAACAAGAAAAACACACGGCACTCTTGGTAATTGAAAAGTAGGCATCAAAATTTATACTGGCGAATCTTATCGAAAAATATTACGTGATTTATTGCCCTAACACGCGCTAGCCATATTTTCCCAACCTCAGTCCTTCACCCTTGTTTTCCATAATGATGTCGCAGCGTTTAGTCAGTCAAAAATAAATAACGATTTGTCCCGCGAGTTTTAAACGGCAAAGCAATCATTTTGGGAGAGCAAATTGTAACCTATTATGTGTACATCGTAATACTTTTGATGTGTTTTTGTGTTTCCCATACATTCGGTCCTATGTCCTCGGCTCCCGTGAACCCGCACTCGCAATATGTCACCAGGATCAGCAACTCGGCGGATGAATGATATGAAATAAAAAGAACCGGAACAAAATCATTCTTACAAAACGATGCTCCTAGCCTGTTTTCTGACACCCAGTAAAGAACGGACATTATTGTGCGTTCATTCGGTCGTCTCAGCGTTGAGCACGAACGTGTGTGTTGCGTAATTTGAACTAAAAAAAAGTCCAAGGCCTGCGCGGCACACGCAGCACAGTCACAGCGTAAGCTGGTGGAGCGGCTCAAGAGTAGCTCCAATTTGTGCACCACGCACAACAGGGTCTTCGCGGCAGTCTGATCGCCTCGTTTTGACGAGAACGATCTGAACTGTCCGCCCGGCGTCGACGGCGAGCTGCGACTTGCAATGCTCTCTTCACAGCAGTCTGCTGAGCCCGATCAAGCCTTACGACTGCAACCAACATGTCGGGCACGCTGCGTTTGCAGGCACCTTAACTAGATGGCGCCACCATACTGGCGGAGGCTCGGCAGCTCGGGCCGCTCGGGATCGCGTTGATTGCGCGCCTCGTCAGAATCGCATCTCGTCGTCTGCGCCTGCGCACGCTGTGTTTGCAGGCGCCTTACCTAGATGGCGCCACCATACTGGCGGAGGCTTGGGTTGTCTGCGCCTGCGCGCTTGAGAGCGTTTTAGGGCATTTCTCTGCAGCAAGCGCTTGCGTGGCTCAGTGGTAGAGTATCTGGCTCCGACGCGGCGGGAATTGGGTAGTTTTTCGCATTTCAAATGATAGCGGTTACGGCGGCGTGCACCGTAGGCGGTGGCACCAGCCGCCTGAAACGTTTTCCTCGCCTTTCACTTTCACAAAGGAAATAGACGCGGCGGCAATAGCCGTTTCGTGAACCAAAACGGCTATTGGAATGAGCCCATAACAGTTTGCGCTGTAAAATACGTGATATGCAAGCACACAACCCGCGCGTGTACGTGTTATCCTTTTTCGTGAGCTCGCATTTTTGGCGCACCCACGGTCAAACATTGACAGCCACAGACGGACAATGTTCTAACACTCAAGTAACAGCCATCGGCGTTTCGTCCCGTTCCCTGGGAAGGTTTCTACATTGCCTGCTTTTGTATATCTTGATCAATCATTTTATTCCCCTTCATTAGCCCTCTCGGAATCTCGCTCTACTTTATAAAGATAACCGACTGCAGTGCCTTGCCTCTGTTCACGTTGTACTTGTCGGTATACAACAACAAGATCCCTTAATCTATTTTTAGGACTCCGTTATTATTAGATGCGAAGCAGCATATGGCGGGGGCTTTCTCCGTCCCTCCTTCCGTCCCACGGCGTCCCACACCCCCACAGCGTATGCGCGTCCCCTCCCCCTCTCTCTCCTCTCCTACGCACCCTCCCCTTTCTCTCCTTTAGGAATCCTCTACTCTACGGAGCGGCGCCCGCGTCCCAGACGCCCACGGCGCATGCGCGTCCCCTCCCCTCTCTCTCCTCTCCTACGCTCCCCCTTTCTCTCCTCTAGGAATCCTCTATCCTACGGAGCGGTGCGCACGACAGGTGGTGCGACAGCTGCATACTCCGCTGGGGGCGCCACGGTAGTTCCGCAGTACGAAAATGACGAAGCGCGCACGCCTCATTCTCTCTCCTTTGCAGTGCCGCGATGAGCGCTCGGGCCGCTGCCGCGAAACGGGAGCGACGACGAACGATTGGCTGGTCCAGCACATGCTAGACGTGGACTCGTTGGGATGCATTTGCTACGACCACAAACAACCGACCATCATTAAGGGAACGTGCATAGACGCGATCTTCGCAAACTTCAGAATGAAAGCTATGGAACAGCAACCCTTGACGTTACACTTCACCGACCACAAGGCCGTCGTCTTCAAAGCGCCGCGTGCACCGACGCTAGGAATCGCATACAGTCTCTAAATAAATAAACAGGCAACCACCACGTTCTCTTTCTTCTCTTATACATTCTCATTCGTCCTCTCAATAAAATTTCACCATCTCCTGCTTAAGCTAACCATCTCCCCGCTGCTTCGCATCCACACATGGTTCCCTTTAGGGGGAGGTGGAGTACTTTTTTTTATTCTATCTTGAAACTCCTTCTTCAGCCATCAGTGCATCTGTTTGGACCAAAGGATAGCGATTATAGCATTTGCTCCTTGCGACTGGCTATATATGCAATTCCTGTGCTCATATTATTTTACGCACGCCCGCACGTTTCGTATTGGATGCCGTCTCTTGTTATTTCGCAAGACCATTCTTGTGCAACAATTGGTGCTTTCCAAATGTACTCTCTCGTGTAGTAATGTCACAATGATCAACGTAATTAGGTGCACCGCAATAAAAGGACACATCCAAATGTCCTGCAGTTACTATTTTATGACCGAGCACTGTACCCCCGCAATGTCTGGTTTTCTCGCTTGGTCAAACTCGATAACGAACGGCATTGTGCCTTCAAGTCACTAGACACTGCTGCTCTAATGAAGCAGTGTTTATTTAACTAGTCCCTTCATTCTGCGTCTAATATATCATGCAGCAGGCCTCCTGGTCTTCAGAATTTCGTGTATAAGACTGTCTCTAGTTTTCTCGGCCATGCTTTCTACATCTCTCATGACAGCACCTGTACAAAGCGCCGTCTAACACACACCCCGCACCAAATTTTATGCACTAGCAGTCATAAATTCGTCTTTTGTGTGTTGTGTCGAAGCAAAGTACACTGTCATAACACGTGCCAGACATCACTGCGAGAAGAAACTGTATGAGTGATCGCGAAAGCCGTGGGCACCATGCTCAATGTCTTTTTCTGTGCCTCAGCGAAAAAGCAACGCACCTCAAGAGCACGTTGGATAGCAGCCACTAATGAGGCCAAGGGAGACCTCAATGGCGTAGAGGGGATATGGCCTCGCCTAATACCTCGCCCTGGTTTCTCTCCCGCGAAACTTGTGCCTCGACGTCTGGCGCGCTCTCGTTATTGGCGGCCCCTTCGGACATGTTTCTGCAGGCCCTATCTGACGCACACGGAGCCCGTGTCTGGTTCTCGATCCTCTTTCCCCCTGTTGCCTTTTTACGACAATCCTAAACTCATTACTGACTGCCAGTACTGTTCATAGCCTGGCTTATTTTTTTAGTTTTTCTCCAAGACCAGAACGTGCAGAAAGAGGGCAGAGAAGGCTACAAGGACGCTTCCGCTTGTTTTGGATTTGAGGCGGTCACGTTTTTCATTAGTCGCCTTTCCTCATGATCCGATTGTGTGTTTGTGTGTGCGAATTATTAGATCCTTTCGCCGAATCAACTACTATTGATTCACTTTGCTTTACGGGATCGGCCAAGGCTAAAGGAAGGAACGAAGACTCCTTTGCTGAAACAAGTTCAAGATTTCCATCATGCTTCAGTGCGACAAGATTTCATTTCGGTGAAACCTGCAGTAGCGGTCGAAGTATCCCCGGCCGAAACATAGAAAGTAACATTGTTACTAGGTTTTTGAACGTGGATTTCATCAAAAAACTACATAGCCAGGAAGTCTTACGTTTCCTATATTATTTATTTATTTATTTATTTATTTATTTATTTATTTATTTATTTATTTATTTATTATTATTTATTTTTACACACAATTTAGTGGAGGGTTTCATCTCAACTGTAGCTTGCTCTGGCCTGCTATATACTCTGCAGAGGAACTTTACATTCCATGGTGTTAGCAACGTTCAAACAGTACTTGGGTACATCGCGCGCAGCAAAATGCAATTGAACAATATTACCCTTTCATGTCTTTTCGGGATAAGGCATTGTTCTCTGGTAAGCTTCTTATGGGTACTGATTGTGTAATCTACCGGAGAGTTACCAACGCATTTGACCACACATTCATTCAGAACGATCTCAATAATGTACAAGAATGGTGTAATCGCTGGCTAATGAACCTAAATCCTAACAAATGTAAACTCGTGTCTTTCCCTCGCTGCCGTAAGCCCCCTCACATTTACCTATTCCATTGCTGATGTTCCAATAGAATCAGTCCAATCATTCAAATACCTTGGTGTCACTCTATCTTGTGATCTGTCCTGGCGCTTGCACACTACTAACATCATCTCATCTGCTAATAAATCACTGGGATTTCTTAGGCGACATCTACGTCATACCCACAACAAGTAAAAGCGTTGGCCTATAAATCATTTGTAAGATTGAAACTTGAGTATGCATCTCCCATCTGGAATCCGCATCAGATTTATATCATAAATGCACTTGAGGCTGTGCAAAATCGTGCTACTAGGTTTATTCATTCTTCATATTCGTACGACATCAGCATTTCATCGATGAAAGCGGAATCTGGCTTGGAAACGCCTTCTTTCCGTCGACAGGTTGCCACCCTCTCTCTCTTCCGTTCATTTTTTTTTTACAGCTCCCTAAATCACCCACCGTACATCACGCCCCCTTCATACATATCTCATCGCACCGGTCATCAGCTTCAAGTTGCACGCGCACGTGCCCGGACCACCACTTTTCAAGCATCATTTTTTATTCGAGCATCAAGGGACTGGAACGGCCTTCCACACGCCATCGCAGCCATCACAAGCCCATCTGCCTTTACCGAAGTTGTTGTCACGCATATCTCAAAATGAACGCCTGTTTCTAATGTTTATCTTTTTAACCACCCCTTGTGTAATACCCCTGCAACGGGATTTTTAAGGTAATAAAGTAAAGTGAAGTGAAGTACATGGGCAGTATTTTCGTCCCTTCCTTTAGTGATGTAGTATATCGGTATATTTCTGGGTAATAGTCTGTTCTTCGTCTACGGAGGGGCTGTGATCATGCGAAAATGCCCGGTGTACCATGTTCTCGGACTGCGGCGTGTGCCACGAGGTTCTCTTGCAGGGTTGCGTGCCCCGGCATCTACAGTATGTGGACATCTCGTATTGGTTTGTTTTGCAGTAAGTAGCTTCAGGGCTGTATGGGTGACTTTTCCTTTATGGAATCTCTGCAGGCCTCTTGCGAGTATGTCAGGATTGTACAAGCCCCATTACACGTGGTGATTCTCAGAGCTATCGGCTTTTCTTCCGCTCCGATGACGTCTCGAGCTTGCAGTGTTGCAACCGTTATGTCCCTCTTTTTTCTACAATTACTCTTATTGCGTAGTTGTCTTGGCCCTTGTATTTGGCCTCATCCGTGTATATGATGCTTATGCTCGTGTTTTTTTTAATGCGAAAACATTAGATGGCTCATGAGGTGGAAAATCCGTCTTTGGCGTGATCACACGATAGTCCAACAAGGCTAAGAACCCTCGACCTTTGTTGGGAGTCTTACCCACGACCTTTGGTGTTAATTATGGCAAAGTTATTTCAGGTACAGGTAATTAATAGAGATGTAATTAAAGCACTCGAACCCACGATCTTTTGTGAGAGTCGAACCCCGAACCTTTGCTGTTAATGCGTAAATAAGCGAGAGTTGACGCACTCGAACCCACAACCTTTGGTGGGAGTCGTACTCATGACCTTTGGTGTTAAGGCAAAGTTAATTATGGCACAGTTAATTAAGGTAGAGTTAAGGCACCCGAATTCACGACCTTTGTTGAAGCGTCGAAACCTCGGCCGTTGGAGAGAGTCGAACCTACGACTTTCCGCTGCGCGCACCTTGTAACGAACACCATTGGTCCTGTGACGCCACGGATCTTCTGCTGATGTGGCCGCTCGAGTCACGTGACTCCGCCAGTGGCGCCACCGGACGTTGCCGCGCTTCTGCTGGCGTGGCCGCAATGCTTTTGCATTCATGTACGGAGGGCCGGATAACTAAGTGTCCCTTGAATTTTTTTGCTCCAGGATTTTCTGTACTACCTTAGGTCTTGCCAGCCGGCGCTCCTACTCGGGATGCATGTTCCTGGGATAGCCTGAGACATCACCTCTCTCATTTCCACAGGCATGCGTCTCGGGTTCCGCATGTCCAGTTCGACACAGTATCGCAGATTTACTAATAGGCATGGCCCGTGGTGGTTAGCCCGAGTCTTCTCCGTTGGTTGACGATTTGCGCTCCCGCTAGCTCTTCCCACGTATTGTGGACTCCCATCTAGGGTAGCCTCTTCGTGGGTGCTGCGCTTGATAATTCTATGGCTAGTTTAATAGCTTTACTAGCGGCCGTGTTAGTGTTGCTCTTTTGCGCGTTCTTCATGTCTACATACGGCGTGCCATACATACGTGATTCTGCCGATAAGGAGAGCCTTGATAATTCTTATATCATCTTCCTGAGGCCATGTCGCTCCGCTACCCCGGCTCCGTTCTTGTGTATGGCGAAGCCAAGGATGCGTAGCTTGTTTACTTGAGGTACTTCTACCGTTTTTGTGGCATTGTTGAAGTCTAGTGTTTCTTGCGGTAGTCTTCCTCTCCTACGCTTGCGTACGGATTTCTTGCGTATGCTTGCGTACGGAGCTCGAATTTCTCCTTTGCGGAAGATAGTCCGGTCGGTCGGTCGGCCGGTTGGTCGGTCGGTCGGTCGGTCGGTCGGTCGGTCGGTACGCAAGCATTCTGCCGTTTCATCGATGACTTCCTGCAGCGCTTAGTCTTGTTGCCCTGCCGGTCCTCCTCTTGTCCAGATGGTAAACTCATCCGCGCGCATCTGGCATGGCCTATTCCTTTGATGTACTGAATTTTCTCAGGCAACCACCTCATGACAAGAATAAATCGCGTATGTGGCATGATGAAGCCTTGCGGAATACCCTTATTTGACAAATTAAGTTTGTCCGATCGTAGGTCGCCCACACGTACCGTTGCAGTCCTCGCCGTGAGCAAGTCTGTGATTTGCTTGTTGAGTGTGTTCTCCGCAATAGACCGATCCCACCGACCGATCTGCGCATGCGCCGGTTTTCCGGAAGTAGCACTGACACCATCTTGGTGTCAACTAGTCAACCACACCACCGCAGTCCGCGCTCGTTGAGTACTGCGCACGAGCTTCCCAGACATATCTGCGACTCCACCACCGAGAAACATTTGTCATGTATTTAAAGAAATTACATCGGCTGTTCATTGCAGCATGCGAGGCGAACGTTGAAAAGTGCCTGTTCCTCTTTCCTTTCGGTTGTTACCCGCTTATAACGCGTTGAGTATCGTATTTTTTCGAGCTTTGTATGTAGTACGTGCTGATGTACGCGGTCGTTTTGCGTTACTATTTTTGCGCACGTGCATCTCGGTGACTGCAACATTATGTTTGCTTAGCGACGGACATAATAGGATTTGTATACCTGTTGGAGACAGGTTTGAAATGCGGCGCCAAAACTTTCGTTCCCTACTTACCTACATGGGTTTCGCGCACGACTTGCAGACTTCGGTAACAGCGATATCTATAAGTTTAGAAGTTTTTAAGTAAGCTAAGCTAGGCGGCGTTTTTAACATAAAAACGCCGATAGCCAATCATCACCAAGTCATCGATAGCCAATCAATAGCTAATCAATAATTGATCAATAATCAATAAATTCCGGAAAATGCTGGACATGACTTGGTAGTGCTTAGCCTAGCCCAAATACGTTACTAATACCTTGCGATAGCCAATCAATAGCTAATCGATAATTGACCAATAATCAATAAATTCCAGAAAATCCTGGGGACGACTTGGTAGTGCTTAGCCTATCCCAAATACGTGGTCAATAACTTCCGATAGCCAATCAATAGCTAATCGATCAATAATCAATAAATTCCGGGAAATGCTGGGGATGACTTGGTAGTTCTTGGCCTAGCCCAAATACGTGGCCAATACCTTGCGATAGCCAATCAATAGCTAATCGATAATCGACAAATAATCTATAAATTCCGGGAAATTTGAGTACAGGGGTGTTTTCGCATTTTTCCCCGATCGAAATGCGGCCGCTATTCGTCCCCGTATTCTCACGCTGTGTATTACCTGTACCACCTATTAATCCGTTGGATGCACGTCTCTCGAAGCCTTCGCTCTTAAGGAAACACATAGAATCCGAAGCCATTGTCCCTTGTGTGGTTGTTGTACCAGCCAGGAACGCAGCAGGTCAATCCTCCCATCGCACGATGGCTCTACACGAACCATAAAAATTGCCAAAAATCGTTCGGATACAGAACGCACAGGCACTCCGGGCGGCTGGAGCGGCCGGATGACTACAAGTACCAGCATGCACCACGCCAGCGGTGGCGTCGTGAAACTGGCTGGTGGGATCGGTCTATTGAAGCGTCTCAGATGCAGGAGGAATATGCAGTGATCTGCGTCGCCAAATGCCCCTTTTACATCTAAGGCGAGGACGGCTCTCTTGCTGTCTGACGGAAGCTGGTTAATATCTTCTTTTAGCCTCAGGAATACGTCTTGCGTTGATAGGTGCAGGCTCAACTGGAACATCATATCAGAGAAATAACCGCTTTCTTCCAGGTATGACGTGTGGCTGTTCAGTTCTTTCGCACACGACGACAATGATGATGATGAACTTGTCATGTCTTGTGCCCTCTAAGGGGTATAGGCCAAGAATCGGGTGGCAGGGCGGAGCTCAAGAAAATTATTATTTGAAAACGAGAAACGCAAAGTAAAAGAAAGAAATTATTTGTCGTACATTTCGTATCTCGGTTGGTGGACGTGAATCCTCGTTTTCTGCAATACAGTTACTGAGTACAGCAAACAAGCTATGTCAGTATGAGTGAGAGCGTTGCTCAGACGCCATTACTTCACGCAGTCTTCAGATGCCGTCTGAAGCAACATGAAGCCATGCTGTTTCAGATGCATGTTATTTTTGTTGTAAAAGTAAAACTATAGAATTTGGGCTAAAAGCCTCTTGGCATGGTTACGTAAGCGACAATGATGCGAAAGTTCAAATTCCTTTCAGGGCTAAAAAATTACGTTGTTTCCTTTATTTAGGCAAATATTCGCTGCTACTTTCCATCAATCTAACAACGCCACACTAAAATGCTTGTAATAGTAGCCGACGTATCATTGTTGTGACGCCCTGCGTCTACCGACCACCGTGTCCCCACTTATTTCTTTTTCTAACAGGAAATCAAACTAATAAAGTGCCACGATTCCCTTGCGAGGTAACATGACTTCTTCGTATAACAGGATCAAAATCCTATATAAAATCACTCCCCAGGAGCCGCTCAACCTGGTCTCGGTATCTTTAACTAAGCGGGAGTCGTGCAATCCTACGACTAAGATCAAGTGCATCCTAGGATACGGTACGAGAATTGTGTGGGCAGCACCAACTACGTTATTTCTTAACCGAAATGCATTGGAAGTTTGAATCGAGCAAAAGTGATAAATTCGCTTTTGCAATAAGCGAAAGAACTTCGTGGTGTTTGAACGGCATTTCTAAAATCGACGAATCCTGCTCTACATCAGCTCACGACGTATTACGTACTTTCCCAGCATCTCTGTCTTCGGGTTCCAAGGAGCAAGGAACGCTGAAAGCCCGTTTGTCCTGCCTCTGTCTGATGAATCAGTTGCAATACACGACAATGGGACAAAGTGAGGCACAAACACACAAAGAACATTACATGCGTTATTCATTATCAATCAACTTAAACACACCAAGCCATTCCACTCTTTCTCAGGCAAGCCTACATCCTCACTCATACTGTAGGATTTCCTCGTCACCGAGTGCAATATGGAATCTACTAATTCCCGCCACAAGCTCTGTGACAGGCGGCGAGCGTAGCGAACTGGTTGGAGCCGATGAGGCATCGGCGCGACTGGAGCGTCCGCCGGGAGGCGTTGACGCAGCGAGCGCCACCGCGTGCCTCCATGTCGGCAAAATAAGGGTGCCTCAGCTGGCGAGGCGAGCACGTCCCTGCTGGTGGTATCTCGGCGCACTCCGGCTCCGTGCGGAGCACGCAGCGCCGGCGACACTCTCCGGAGCTGCGGAACACGCCCCGGCGGGCCACAGACAAGCAGGTGCCCTGCGGGAACGTCCATGCTACGCACTTCTTTCCGTCGAAGTACCACGGCACGTCCACCAAGTCTTGGCTGCGTGAAATGAAAAAAGGGGGTGGAAGGATGAGGCGTATATAATACCAGTCAGTAGCAGTGCTTTATTTAGGCAGCAAATGTTTGTTACCTTAAATCACGTGTTTTAGTAGTGCAAGCGTTATAACCATATACGTATACATAAATACATGTGCAAGCGTAAGCACATTATGACGGAAAGTTATACTTACATGGTGCATACTGATCTCTCTAAAGAATATCGCTAGAATTCCATTATCTTTCGGTTTTGCCTTGCTCTATTAGCTATACGGACAACATCCAGCTGTCTCGGTATCGACGGTGTAAGCGCGCCCGACCCACGAGTGGCCAAGGTTTTCACAAACGCCACACACGCGCAGTGCAGGCTGCAACAGCGCCGAAGTCAATTGCATGCACTTTCACCATCTGCTCAATCGGCTTTGGAGCGGACCCATGGCAGTGTTCTACCTTCCGCAGCAGGTATGAGCGTGCTGCGCACAAACAATAGTGCTCCCCTGCTGTGTGACGTTGTGCATGTCACACCGTTAACGGACCGTAAACTTGAAGCTTCAAACGCCGGCAGTTTTTCTTCGGTCTCGTCTCGGGCACCAAAGAGACGCGGTTCCTGCAACGGCGCTAGAGACGCTCATCATCACGACAGCTTTCCGAGACGCCTGGGCGCTCTTATGCCCCACTAACACCTGAAAATTTCTAGTCGGCGATGGTCTAGGTCGCGCGACGGCAGAAAAGCCCTCGTCGCACCGATTGGTCCGAGACCGAAAAAAGCATCGCTTGTCGCAAGCTAATCAGAACGCGGGATTACGAGAGAATGGAGTGAATAGGGGCGGAAGCTGCTCTCGGCTTCAAACATCTAGTTATCTATTCTGCAAATGGCGCCGGCATGGTCTGTAACGTCGCTCTTTACAAGTATATTCGTTAGTGTTTTGTGCATTTCTGCCGTGATTCGTGTGAAGTTGCTAGTAGAAGTGTACTGTGTAGCACATGAACGTTCCATGCATTAACATAGCTATGAAATAAGCGCGCGTGCACATTTCGAATGTTGGTACTAGCGGAATAAGGCTCTCACCGTTAGTACGTAGCATTTCTTTTTATTGCGATAGCAATTAAATGGACACTCCAGGCACATTTCTGCCGTCGGTGTTGCCGTCGGAGCTGCCGTCGCCCCGAGGTTATTGTATGCTGTATGTGCGAGTGAAGGCGTACGAGGGTGCGCCGGCGATCGCGCGCGGCTAAATCTCGCGCACGCAAGGGAGGGAAGCGCGCCGTATTCCAGTCGCGTGCAATGCTCCGGAGGTCGGGTAGGGAGGGGAGGTCGAGGGTGGGAAGTAGAGCACTGCAAGGGCTCGGGCTTACCCGAAAGCCCGGGCCCGGCCCGGCCCACGGGCCGGGCCGGGCCGGGTAGAGCAGGTTTTTCACGGGCTCGGGCCGGGCTCGGGCACGGCTTGTGCTTTTTGACCCGGGCCCAGGCCGGGCTCGGGTTTTTTGACGCGGGCCCGGGCCGGGCTCGGGCTTTCTGCGAGTTATTCTCGGGCTTTTCAACTCTGAAAAACATGTATTTTTCGGTCTCGGGCCGGGTTCGGGCCGGTTTCGAGCCGGGTTCGGGCCGGGCTCGGGCTTAAGGTAAAGGGGTGGCGGGCCGGGCGGGTAACGTAGATTATTTCCGGGCCCGGGCCGGGCCCGGGTCTCGCCATAAAGGTTTTGATCGGGCTCGGGCGGGCCGCCTAATGTAAAAACGGCCCGGGCCGCAAAAATCGGCCCGTGCAGTGCTCTAGTGGGAGGGGCGTTCTAATCCAGGCCCGCCGGGGCCGCAAGGCATCGGGAAGGTCGGGAAGGAGGGCGGATGCGTGTTCTACGCCGCGCGCGCCCGCCCGAGCTGCTGTATCTTGAAAGCCTCTGCGGAGGGGACAGAGTCTTTAGTTTTTTTCGTCAAATATATTAGTGTACCCGAGCGTTCTTGTTTTCTCCCCATATCATAGTGCGCGCATCGCTGCCTTTAGCCGAAACCGTCCTCGTTCTGAGCAGCATGATGCCTAAGCCACTAAACCACCACGACGGGACAGGTCTGTATCGCGCTGCTGCTCACTTGTAAAAGAAGTCAAGTAAAATTAGGGGGATCCCACGCATTGCGGGAATCATAGGACGTGAAGCTTCTCGGCGACTTCAATCACACTCTCGATCCCGAGAAGCTATTCGTCTCGAGACGCAGGTAAAATTGTAAGCAGGAGTGCTTCTATACAAAGGAGTACCAAGCGTTACGATTATCTTTACAGTGCCTACACAACTTGGAAACGGCAACCAATAGCAGCTAACGCTTGAGGTTAATGTCGTATATAGGATCACAAAGAACCGTAGTAACACCATTCGTCACGACCAAAGCAACCATACTACCCGAGCCCTCCCTCTACGAACATTTCTACTCAAAGGTTATATATGGCGTTCTTCGCGCTATCCCTCGAATCACCTCAAGTATACTAGAGCATAGAGATACAACAAACTCTAGAGGCAAAACGCACCAAAAGCGCCCATGCAATAAAATCGGTAAACGCAAGGGTGCCGCCATGTTACTACGCTGGGCAGGCCCAAATAGTGCAGACGATCAGATACGATTCACACGAGACACGCAGTCAGCGCAATCCCGAGCCTCTCTCGGTATGGAGACGCCATCAAGTTCAGGCGCCTTCAAACGCACTCTTTCGCGCACTCTAAATTTTGCATACAAATTTTTTAAATAGCCATCGGATGTTTTTCAATAACATACGGAATAAAATTTACACATTTTCCATACGTAAGTGCAAAGGCTTGTTGTTATTGCATCATATATTGGTTATGTTTAGCGTTACAAAAAGAAAGGTAGCAACATGACGGCATCATTAGTTTCCCACTTTCTTCCCCGACCTTTTCCTCTAGAGCCAGTACATTACCTCTATGTACGAGAGATCTCCCTAGTATATGTCTACTCGCCAAGGCACTGACGCCAAATCCGAAGAGGCATGACAGCTAGGTACAGATTCTACACATGAGAGGCTGCGATGCGATAACGTCATAAGGTTAGACCCACCCAGGGCTTTGACTGCATTGCCTGCACAATAGGGACCCTATTAGAAATTACACTGGGCATCCTAGATTTGTCCTCTAGGACTGCCCAGGACTACCCGAGACGCTGCTTACACAAAGCTCATTGGCTAAAAGCATCGTCGCGGTTAGTCCGGGATTGTCAGCGACGCATAATCGAAGATGCATAATAAAAACTTCGCGCGGACACCAGGGTTTCGGAATGGGCACCACCATTCCATTCCAATTCCATTCCCGGGAATTAGAACAAGCCGCAATTCCATTGCTTTCAATTCCTAGGAATGAAAAAAATGCCCATTCCAACTCCGGGAATCGCCAGGCAATTAAATTCCATTCCTGTAATTCCTCAGCGTAGGAAATACATATTGATAGTTTTATCGAGTAACCGATGAACACACCATAAAGCTGATGTCATGAGACACATTAAGAACTGCAAGAATACGCAAAACACGTTACTAAGGTCGAGGGAAAGTAGCTTGGTGACATACCTGGTACACTACAACCACCCTACTAATTCCCATAGGGACAATTCTCCTGCTATCTATAGTATTTGCATGGTCAGCATATTTTAACGGCTTGTGATGTTTTAATATGGTTTAAGCTTAAATGTGTTCATGCTAAAATGATGACATAGCGTATTTTTATGCTGAGAAAAGTAGTGCTCATGGAGAAATTATGGCGTCGTCAAGATCAGTCTTTCGATCAACAGGCACACAGCTGCACCCAGAGATAAAGGGAGATGTCATCTTCGGCTGGCTTGCCAGCCCTTTCTCTTGTTGCGTGTACTTGCGTGTACTTTTATCTTGTTGCGTGTACTTTCTCTTGAATCGTTCGTGCTGTCCTTTTAGGTGTCAAATAAAATTATATGAAACTCCGACTACAGCATGTATAGTTTCGGAGCAAAGCTTGCAGCGTGTAGCTTGTTTGTTTTCTTCACGGGTAGTTTCAAAAAAGTATTTCGAATGTGCCATGTTGGCGGACTTACTGCGTGCGTGAGCCACTGGGCGCATGAGCCAGTGTGGCAGTGCGTTATGGAAGCGTTTTTTATTTGCAATAGAAGGCTGGAATGGAGGGTGGCGGTGGTGGCACAGAAAGCCGAAGCGGATGCTTCGAAGCATTGTCTAGCATTCAAAGTATGAGCGAACTACTAAATTAACCATTTGGCTTCTCTAGCCGCCAACAGGCGCCAGCGCAACGGCGGTGCCACCCAGACCACCCCTCCCCCTGCCCCCACCCTAGAACCGAGTGAATTTGGGTTTTGTACGACGCGAATTGTCGCGTCGGGGCTCGGGGAGGCACCGCCGTGGCCGCAGTTTCGTGGGCTCTCCTGCTTCGGCTTGTTTGCCGAACCAATGCTTTCAAAAGTTTATTCTCTCCATCTCTGTATGGAGGAAGAGGGCGCGCAGTTCATCGTGTACGACTGTGTGCACTGGCCTGCAGACCTTTGTCGACAGAGTTTCGGGCAAAGGCGTGTGTTGTCTAGACAGGGGGGACAGTATTGCAAAAGGGTTGGCGGGGGGGGGGGGGGGGAGGAGGAGAACGAGGTGAGATGGCACGTAAGGTGGTATGCGAAAGCTTGCAGAGAACACAAGCTTCGCGCCAGCGTCCATGCGCATCACAACTTAGAGAAGCGCTTTTTCGAATATGCGTCCGAGTCGCCGATGGCGACAGAAGCACAAAAGAAAGAAGTGAAGGGGAGGGGGAGACAGCAGGCGCCCTGGGCGAAGGCGCCGCCGAGCTAAAAAAAATCACAAGGCGTAAGGGGGTGGGGGGGAGGGGGGGGGGGAGTATGCCGCCGCCGCAGTTCCGCACAACGGCTACCAACGGCATAGAGCCGCGGTTACGTGAGGAATCGAGACAAAGTTCGGGGTTCGGGGCCACTCAAAGGACAAAATTGTGGTAGGCGCGTTGCTTCTAAATGTACCGTACTTGTCATCAGCCGTGCCATTTTATAAATATTGCTTCACAGTTAAATTCGAGGCTCTGACTTACTAATGTGTGAACGTGGGCTAGTTGGTTCTTCGGCATATTTTGACAAATAACAGCGCGTAGACGAAAAAGCGCCCTATTTTCGGAAAACACGTAATTCCATGCCCATTCCATTCCGGGCAAGAGGCGCTTAATTTCATTCCCTTTCGCGAAAATTTGAATGATTCCGGAGTCATTCCAATACAGGAGTGGCAACTCCGCAACACTGGAGGACACACACTGTGCTCTGATGCCACATTTGATTTACAGACTCCAGGATCGGCCAAGTTTAATCGGCGAGACAGCCAACGATGGTAGGCCAAAGCCCGTACAACAAGCAAGGAGAGCTTCGCTTTAGAAGGTTGTCGGGCACGCGCACAAAGAAGACGTGGTACGCGCAATGAACCACCACTCACCGGGCGCAGGGAAAGAACAGCGTGCTTTCGTAGCAGCGGTCCGATGCGCGGTGGCCGTTGACGCAGCTGGTGAGGCAGCTCTCAAAGCTGGAAAACCGGTTGGAGCCGCGGTTACACACGTGCACCGTGTCCGCGGCCGCCGGGACGCAGGCTCGCCGGTCGGCGCTGTAGAAGAACTCCGACCTCGGCCGCACGCAGTGCGTGTACACGTGCCGGCTGCACGACTCGTCAGTGGCGGCCTGCGATGCACGACCGTTGCGTGTAAGTAATCCATGCCCACCAAGTATCATCGTCTCACACAGCTCTAGACTGTAAGACTGGAAGTCCCCGGCGTGCTTGTAGCACAACACAGTTTTATTTTAATCTTTCTAGAAATAAAACTTTAGCCTCAGGAATCTGCACGCACTGGACTCATATTCGCCCGATAACTCAAGTCGGGAATGATAAATTAATTTTCCTACTACAAGGTTGCGCACCCATAGCGAGCGCCGCGTCGTTATTTTTGTGATCAGCTCTTCGTTTTTTGCTCTCCTACAATGTCTGATCAAGCCGGGAAATCGTTTTGATTTTCATTTCACATACGGCGCTATTGCACTAGCTCGTGATTCGACAGGATAACTAGTGTTAATTATGCTTGATGATGGAGAGCACACTAATAGCCAAATTCTGAACTGCATCATTGGTCGGATTCTACACTCGATGGTGGTGGGCGATGGCGGTGGACGATGATGGTATGCTAAACTGTTGAAGCCTCAGTATGCCTATCGCAATAATGTATCACGTCACACGCAATGTTGAAACATTCTAATATCTATTTTGTTTTCAAGCTGCAACTTTTTAAAACATTCTATGTGCTTTGAAGACATGGTTCAGTTAACGTTATGGAAGCCCAATGCACAAGCAATGAGCCCCTTGCAATTTCTAGCTGCTGCAATTTTTAGTACTTTTTTTTCGGGAGGAAGCGTTCGTTGTTTGAGCGATTTCCACACACACACATACACACATTCCCTCACGTAAATATTCATCATCCTGATGCTAGAACACGATTAGGTGAGGTCACGATAAACAAGTGGCGATGAAAAAAAAAATGTTGCAGTATCACCTGAAAGGCGAAGCATCAGTTGCGATAGCAAATTAGTAGAGAGCTATACGGAGTAGCGATAGTACTTTTATCGGCTGCATAAACTTGGACACATTCGCTTACTAACTGAATTAACAAGCGTGGTGTCAGCGTGCACAAGCAAACATGATTAGATCAAACTCGATGACCGCAGACAACCACGGTCAAAACGCTGGCGTGAGCAATTGCGAACGCCGCAGCGAGTGAAGGTTCGTGAGGTCTATCGCTTCAACGGAACCTGAGCGGTGAAAGCACAGCGCATACAAAGGTCACAGCCGTGTGGAGGTCGCTTTCAAGATACTGTGCGCGTGACAGCCCGCACCGACGCAAAGTACAAGTGCGCAGTTATTGGCAGAGTAGAAGCTGCCCCCCCCCCCCTCCCTGCCGCGCTGTTTTCCTGCTTTCCTCCTTTCGCGTGGGAGATTTAGTCGCTAGTTCACCTTGCGCCCGGTTGCAAGCTAGGCATTCGGTGCCGCAGCACAGCGTCGCACCCCCCCCCCCCTCCACCCCATACCGCCCCCCCCCCGGCTTTATCGCTACGGAAGAAGTGGCGTTTGCTCTCCGCCGTGCGTTCGCTCTCCGTGAAAGCGCGCGTCCCCCGCGCGCTTTCACTCGCACGTATATACGGTGCGCGACGACGACGACGACTCACGGCGGCGACGGCGATGGTGACGCCGACGGCAGAAATCCGCTTGAAGTGTCATATGATTGCTAACGCAATAAAAACATTCACGCAGGAACTCCTATTGGAGTTTCCTAGGTATGCGTAATCATTGTTGCACTTGCTCATCTCCACGCAGCCCAGTGTCATTATCAGTGTTATGAAACTTTATCCGGTCAGTATAAACGACAGCGCTGCGGCGATGCGAACGGGTGCGGCGCAAGGCACGCTGATGATGTTGCGATCAATATAAGCCGTTATCACTCCTTAGCGCGTTATCCATTCGCGTCGAGCCATTATGAACCGTGACAAAGGCCGCGCGGAGCATATCTGGAAAGCGATCCGCGATACCGACAGAGTGTCGACTGCTCATATCTTGGCGCGCTGTGTTCTCGTCGCTTACTTAGCGTTGAAGAGAGACGCGCAGGCCCTTAACTTGAAAGCGATCTCCGACACTGTCAGAGTGCCGCGTTTGCGCTCCATGAGCCCTATGTTCCTGCCGCTTCATTCGTGTTGAAGCGACAGTCAGCACGAAGATAATGTCGCTCGGTGCTTATCTTGAATGCGATTATCTTACGTGACATACGGACGGACGGTTGGACGGACGGACTGACGGATGGTTTTCTCGTTGGATAGGCACGCATTTAATATTAAGGTGCAGAAAGAATCACATAAGTACAGTCAACATGACACTGACAGAAGGGTAAGCCATCGGGAGTAAGACGGCTTCATCAGAATTACGTGCACGATTTCAAGCACAGTCTTAAGGCGGGAGCGCCGTCAAGAGTCTACTGGGCTCACTGTGTAGTTGACACCGTTTAGGCGTTGCAAAACTACGTACGGGGACAAACTAGTGGCGTAGGAGTCTTTCGGAGTTGGTTCGTTGACGCATGGGGCTCCATACCTAGACATGATCGCCAGGACTGTACACGACCTCTCGGTGGCAAAGGTAAGGGGGAGCACCATAGCTTTGCTTACGCTGAATACGCCGTCGCACAAGCTGGCGAGCTTCCTCTGTCCGTTCAGAGAAGGAGTCCGCATCCGGGGAGCAGTTATTCATGTGCCAGCCAATAGCACTGCATCCAGCGTGGCGGTAACTTCGCGTCCGTACAGTGACCGAAAAGGGATGAATCATGTGGCTTCCCGAAACGCAGTATCATAAGCGAATGTTATGTGTGGAAGCACAACATCCCAGTTCTTGGGGTCATCGCGACGTACATAGAGACCATGTCAGTAATTGTCTTGTTCAACCCTTTAACTGGTAGTTCAACAATATATATTGTTGACCTAACAAAAGCATCTGGAAAAAATAGAAATATCCAAACATTGGTATGCGCCTTTCAATATATATTCATTAATGTACCTCCTCAACAGTAGTATTCACTAAAATTTCGAGCATGAGCAGCAGCAGATGTATTGGTCCCAAATCCTGAATGCTTCGTCAATATCTTCTTAGTGCACATTTGGGCTACATTCTCGCCAATGCGTAATATTTTTCCTTTTTTTAACCAAGCTCTTATTTCTTAACTTCATAAACGTGCATCTCAAGAACACATATTGACCTTGCCAAAGCAAGTGCCAGATACAAGTTTTAGACCGTACATTTACCTTTCACCACCTGGTCAAGAATAATCTTTACCTACTGTATCTTGCTTATTTTTAAGCGAAACCGTCTTATATTTCAATTGGTACGTATTTGAGCAAATTGAAGAACTATAGCAATAAAACTACTGTAGGTCAAGTCTTTCTTATCTTGCCCGTTGAAGGGTTAAGCACTTGGCTAAGCTTATTTTTTATGGGGGGGGGGGGGGATGCTGCGCAGTAGCTTCTCGGTGTGCAGTGCCACTTAGTCTCATGATTTCATGCACCATCTGTGCTGTAAAGGCTGCGTCGAGATCCTTGACTATGGCTGTCGCATCATGGCGGAGAACGATGTGGTGCCTCGCTGAACTATCCTTCGTGTCGCATTACCGGGTGAGATTGTCGGCGGCTACAATCTCAACCGCGCTGGAAGGAAAGAACAAGCCGAGGAAGCCCTCGTGTCCCGGAGCTAGAGGCCAAACGAGAACGTCCCTATGTTTGTCGAACAAATGCTTTGGCTTACACATCCCTCCATATCCGCGGAGAAGTTGCGGTTCTTGATGCAAGGAGTCCTTCGTGAGGAAACAACAATCAACGTGATTCACATCGTCTTCTCTAACCAACCAGTCCGAAAATGAGCGTCTCCTATAATGATAGTGATTATGGATTACACATGTCCTACGTAATTCCAAAAAGAAATGCTGCAGCGAAGAAAAAATAACCATATATCGAATAGTCGCTATATATGCCTAAATACAAATAGTTTCTGAATGCTTTTCGCATACTTGAAATCGCCAGCGATGCGCGATCAAGTATAAAATTTCAGCAAATATAAGCAATAAATTTATCCCTGCGGCAATAGTAGACATAAAACACCTGAAGTTTCCTAGTAACGCACACTACGCATCTCAGGAAGCCAGGCCTTTCCGGCTAAACCACTAGCATTCGCATTCATCAATGAGTCCAGACTATACGAATAAACTCCTTAGTTGATCGTAATGCTCCATTTATAATTTCAATTAACAACGCTTCATATTGTGCAATGTGATGACAAAAACTTGCTAACGTTGTGAAAATACTAGGACGTGAAGATGGTTTTCAATTATTGATAAGAACGGGCCTTTCATTATTCGAACCCTATTCGAAAAGCATTCGATATTCTATTCCATTCGTATTGGTCACAAAAAAGTACTATTCGCAGTCCCCTAATTGGGAAAACGGCTGTTCATTATTCGAAAACTATTCGAAAAGTATCCGTTATTTCATGGGTGAGTCTATTCTCCCGGCAGTATTTCTCCCGACGCTCACCTCCTATTGGCGCTCGGAAGTCACATGACAAACTGCCGGGGGAAAAACGGCCTGCAGGTTCGCCCTAACCTAACATCACATAACCTAATTTCACCTAATCTAACCTAACATAACATAACCTAACATAACATACCCTAACCTTCCAAGAGCCAATAGGAGGTGAGTGCCGGCAGAAATTCGTTGCAGCAGTTCTCCCGGCTGCCGGGAGAATAGCCACTGCCTTATTTCATTCCATTCGCTTCTGACACTATTCGATTCGTATTTGATTAGGTCTCAGAAATCACTATTCGTACACCCATAACAAGAATCATCGTACAGAGAGAACCAACTTACGCGCCTCGGATGTGCGTCGTCTTCGCCCCGAGTGGTGGTCATCGCGGTGGTAGGTGTCTTCGTCTCGGGGCTCGTCTTCGCACTCGTCAGCGGTGGTCGAGCTGAGCCTCCGTTCGCTGCTCTGCCAGCGACTCGGACCTGCGCGCGTCTGCGTAGCGTCGTTTTCCCGTTGCCGCGTTCGTCGATGTCCGGATGCCCGATCCTCCGCGGAATGAGGCGCTCGCCGACTGCGTTCGGTGCCACTTCCAGCCGCCGCTCCCTGGCATCCTCCTCGATGTCCGGGCTGATGTCGAACGGCGACAGCGAGCTGTGGACGACGAGAAGACCGATGCACACGAGGAGCCCCGCGAATGCGACGCCGAGGACGAAGCTCGGGCATCCCGCACTTCTGGGCTCCGAGGACTCCGTCGCAGCTTCGGGCTCCAGCGACTGCTCGTAAACGGGCTCGGCGCTGCCTTCGTAGTAGTAACCGGGATAGCTGCGATGCGGTGCAACAGCTGCTTCCGGCCAGGGGCCCTCAGCCAGGAAGCGCGAGTCGTGTGGCCGTCCGGCCCACGTCAGTGGAGGCCTCCATCCGCTGTGGAGAGGCTGGGTCGGCGGAGAGACGGCGGCATAACGCTCTGCTTTGCGGAGCCACTCGGCGTCCTCACGAAAGGGCTGCATTCTTGTCAAATAAAAATGAGATCTAGCCAGGGGCGGTTGTGAGCAGCGCGAGGCATGGGGGCGCGCGATGATGGCACTTCTTCGTTCTCGCTGCTCTACGCCGCGCGGCTCAAGTAGAAAAGATGCTTGATGTTGACGTCATTCAGTGATCGAAGAGTCAAGGTCGCCGCCAGTCCAGTCCAGTTAGCAAAAAAAGTAAACAAAAGGTGGCAGCATTTGTTTCTGCGTTGACTACCGCAAACTCAACCAGATAATCAAGAATGATGTTTACCCGCTACCTAGTATACGACGATTCTTTCGATAGACTGTTTCACGCACGTGACTTCTGGTCGATGTATTTGAGGAGCGGATATTGGAAGAACAGAAGTCAACGAGAGAGACCGAGAGTAAAGTGTGTTCGTGACTCCCGAGCGCCTTTATTAATTTGAAGTTCTTCCCTTCGGTGTGTGCGACGCACCAGCTACATTTCAGTGCCTAATACACACAGTTCTTCCTATAGGCCTCAAGTGCAAATGTGCTTAGGGTACTTGGACGATATCATTGTATATTCTAAAACATTTGAAGAATGTTGCCAGAAACAGTTGAGCAATGTAAGCCACAAAAATGTGATTTCGGTATCGAAGAACTTTTCTATCTAGGCCACGTAGTCAGCAAGGAAGGTGTGCGTCCTGACCCTGTCGAACTAGCCACTGTCTAAAATTTTTTCCAAGGCTGGAGGGAACTTTAGAATTATCTTTAGCCGGAGGAGTTCGTGAACTAGCTTTTAACCAAGCAAATACTTTCGTTTTCTAGAATCTTTTTGTGCAAATTTTATTTTGAGAGATTTTACATTTTTTTGCCATGTGGAGTACTTTAGAGTTATTTCCACCCTTGAGGTTCTTGAAGTAGCTCCGCACCATTAGTGGGTACGTGTCATTATTGATGACTGTCATCACTATCATCATAATAAGACGTGCCGTCGCTGGCAGCGGTAACAAGCCATTTTTGTATTCTTAACCAGCTCCTGAGCTCTCGGTCCATCCCCCGGACAAGGTGGCGACATCACGCCGAGCTGCAGCCCCTGAACGACCAAGCAACCGCATTTCCTTCCTGAGAGATCAAGCTTCCTCGCGACATCAGCACCGAGACTGAATGCGGCTTCTCCGGAGAATGCAGCTATGGCCTCTTTCTCCTGCAGGCGACCTTTCTGCCAATCCTCACGGCTTGTATTCCTACCGAGCACTGGAGACTGTCTTGCTGGTTTCCACGGAGGTGTAAAACGACCGTCGGACAAGCCAGGAACCAGTTTGGACGCCGGCCCATGGCCACGGGTTTGTTCTACCCTTAGCCTCCATAAAAAAGTGGAAGAAAAAGACTGAGGAAAAGGAAGCGGCCTCGCCCAAGAACAAACCGTCCAAGAAACAGCAGGCTTCTGCCGCCGATTGATCTGCACATTCGCAAGAGGCTCCCGCTGACATGCTCACGCAAAGAAGGGCATCTAAGAACCAGCGTTCCCCTAAATCGAACGCCAGGACAGCGAATGCAAAACCGACTGTCATATTCGCCACGATGGCTCCTGCAAAGAAGATGAAAGCGTCAGGCCCACCTCCCACCAAACTCAACGTGAATGTCCAGTCTGCCATGCAAAGAAGTAATGACAATCACTTAATGAACAATGAACTACGTAATGACAATGAACTGGAAGAAGCCATCGAAAGCTCCTCCTTCGAGTACGGGCCATCTTCTCTGCTGCCACTGCTCTGAAGCATCGACACCTCTCGTTGAGTTTCCTTTGGCAGCACCAGTCGTCATGCCCGAGCGGTGAAGGAGCCCTGGAAGATCCAGGCAACCAGTCCGCCGCGGTCGGGGCGGGAGCAAGCGCAAAGGTGCCGCTTTGGAAAGTAAACCCCCTCTTCGGTTAACTTCCGAAAAAGGAACACAGGCCGAATGAAGCACGTCGCCGCTAGAAGAGCAGATCCTCTGCAGCGAGTACGACCACCAAGTCTGTCGGAAAAGGGAGCCACTACGTCCGTAGCCCTCCTTCGTCAAGCTGCAGAGGAAGACGTTTATCAATGAGAGGAAGTCTGTGAACAGCTCCGCGTGAAGATCTCAACAAGCCATGAATGCGAGGGCAGGCTTATTTTCCATAGGAGAACTGATTATTCATTACGATTTTTTTTTACCGTAATAGTACACAATAAAGTTATTTTCGTTCAATCGACACCAATGTTGCACATATGTTGCGTTTGACAATCGTTATCATGATTTGAATATCCTCTGTGGTTTCTAAAGCGCGATGGTCCTTCAGGTAAGTGAAATGTATAAATATTAGGCGTTGTCTTTGTATAACTTCCCAGATGAAAGTAGCGTTAAACACGGTATCTCCACGCAACAATGGAATGTTATTCCCACCACCGCCGGGCACCCACTGGTTCAAATGGGTACAAGCGTGCCCCGCCCTGGCGTTCGGCTTTCTTCAGGGGTGATACACTTGGGAAAGGAGCCTGCGCCCAGAATTCCCCTTGAAACCCTCGTGAGCACGGAAAAAAAATCATGTCTGGGCCGCTCCCCTGGCGGTGATTTCCCATGTGGCGCCCCAAGCACTTATTGAGGTGGGGCGCCTTCGGGTTGAGGTAAAACACCCCTCAACCATGTGAACTAGAAAAAACGATTAGATAAACATCAAAAAGAAGCCATCAAATGGGTATTGCTTCATACTTTCTCAGCAGAAATGAGTACTTGAGCTCTTGAAAGCCAGTATTTTTAGAAATAATTGATTTTAAACCTAATTTTTCTTGATATGTGCTGGGGTTTTCCTTATCTTCCTCATTTTATTACATTAATTTGATAGTGATTCTTGATGCTACACTTACACAAAAAAAAAAAAAGGCAGTGAGAGTTTTGATTCAGGTGGAATGCAAGAACGGTCGTGTAACGAACTGTGTGCGCCCAAAAGAGCACCCCACGTGACCGAAGGTAATCCAGATAACTCCCTCCCCCTCCCCCCTCCTCTCTCGACTGTAGAAGTTCTCGTCGCCATATTGTCTCCTTTGGGACGCAAAAGTCCCTCAGTTTAATTATACGGCTAAGCTGGAACACTCCCGTTCGAGCACGGCCGTCGCCATGGATTAAGATAAACAGGAGCATCGACTCTCTTGATAAAGCGTTCCAACCACTGATCTGCACGTTTGTGATGGATGCCGCTTCACCGCTCGCCGAACAGGGTGCAGGTGATGGCAGCGGAACTGCGTTGTCGTGCGGTGGCTTGTTCCGGAAGCACGGCGTATGCTGCAATTAGGAGTAAGCGCGATCAGATAATATTGCGGCCGTAACAATCTTTCTTCTTGATTTTTCGTCTTTAGGTGGTGCTGTCTCTACATGTCCGGTAAGAGCATTTACGATAATCTGAACCCGTATACGACAGTTTTGTTTTTCTTACGCAAATCATTTTCTTAATCACCAGCATTTCCAGCGCACGCCAATCACTCTAGCGACGCTGACGACGTTGCGATGGAATATCCTTCCCAATAGACATCTCCGTGATAAAGTGGAGGATTGCGCGAGATGGTGATTCAATATTGACATGACTGCTCAGCGCAAAAGACAAGAACAGAAGAAAGGGCACAACACAGGCGCCGGACATCTCGTAGGACATCTCCGGCCGGCTTCGGTATTTTTCGGCACACGCGCAGTTATTTTAGGGGAAGAAAAGAAGAATTGCTGAACTGCCGTTCACAAGAAATGCCGCTGCAGAGTCGCGAAGCGCCAACTTCCTGGACAAGGCTAGCTTCACTCGAGGGTGCTTGATGCGCTATCCAGCCTGCTATATTGTCCAACTATAGTGTCCAGCCAACTTGTATCCCGGCGAGCGTGCTGCTTTGCAGCGCAAATCATAGATGGCGCGGAAACTTGTCACTAGTATACGCCGGAGTTGCGTCGCCTGTAGCAGCCATCGCGCGGGGTAGCGTGTAGCACGGCATAGTGGGCTTTGTCAACTTTTGGCTTTTTGCTGTTGACTAATTTGTTTGTTGCAGAGATATGCGAAAATTTCCGCTGTTGGCAGCATGGCGATGTGCGTGCGCGCGCTCGCTTTAGCGAGTACCGCTTCTCCTCTGCCGAAGTTCGCTGGATGTATATTTACTGCTGTAAGTGCCAGTGTCATGGTAAGGGCTATTAAGGAATGCGATTTTGTACGTTTGCATGAGTTTGCAAATCTTTACGAGGGCATGAAAAAAAAGGCACTGTAGATTCCGCAAGCGGCCTCTGCAGTGCCCACTTTCTCCTTATTTCTTTTTATATGCGTATATTCTTGGATTGTATCAAGCTATTTAGCTAGAGAGATCCAACGTAACACAACAACATTTTTATTTTGCACGCTGCCGGTAAAGCTGCACTGTTTTGTACTTATCGTTCGAGCACATGTCTGAGCACACTCGACTGGAAAAAAAAGATAGTATTTTTATTCCTCGGGCAATGAACGTTTCTGAAACACGTACAATTTCGTAATGATCCCACTGGTCTCAAAGATAATGTCGGCTTCTTCTTTCTTTCTTTCCTTTGTTTGTCATGAACAAAAAAAAATGCACAGTATTATATCCGCTCAAAAAGTTGGTGAACAGGTACTACTGCACCGTAATTCCGCATTTAATACGGTGAAGCAAAGCGCTAGCAGTAGTTTAATTGTCTGGGCCTTATCGCAGACAGCCAGTGTAGCCTACCCAGAATTTCCGCCATCTTTGTTGTCCTACCCGGTCACGCGTACTCTCGACAGGCAACGTACCTACACGCATATCCTCATCCTAACCCTGGATACGCACCGTTAAGTTACCTGCCGTAACACGCCGTTACCTAGACAATGGCGTCGTTGACCTAAAGAACCTTTGCGATGTGGAGTAGACTTTAAGTGCAGAATACCAAAATGTGCACACGGTAACGGAAACAAATGGCGAAATTGAACATTTTGTGTATTAACGCAGGAATAACCACGATATTCTACGGACGACGATAAAAAATTACAACGGTTGAGGAAGTTTGAAGTTGGCCTATAGTTCTCAAGCTTCTCTTCAGGTAAACTGGAGAATTATGAGTATCGGGTGTAAATCCGATTTTTAAGCATTTTGTCGCTACAATTACGGCTCCCAGCCTGAATTAAGCCACTGTTGCAAACGTGAAAATAGGAACCCAACAACTGTTTCTGGCTGTTGGTTAGGGCTCGTCTTTGTTTGAATTTCTGCAGATTGTACCAGCCCAGCAAGATTAATCGCGCTGTATCAAGGAAAAAATAACAAGAAATTGTTCAATGAAATTGGCTCTCGTACTGTTTAATTGCAAACAACTTAGCGTGTGTCGTCATACCAAACCTATCACTATCTGAGGCTAACCTATTCTAAAGAAACAATAAAGCAGCAGTCCAATTCTAGGTGATTTGCTTGTTTTTCGTTACACAAGTATTTTGAAGGGGAAACTTGCGTCACAATGGGGTGCAGTTTGCGCGTGCTATCCAACTTTAGGTGTCGTATCCTGAATTGCCGTAGTTGGTAGGGATTTACCAGCAAAAGCGAAGCCAGAAAATGTACGCAAGTAAGGAGCCATCCTTGAAATATTCATGAAGCCCAGGCTACGAGCTGTCATAATGGTGGTGGTGGTGGTGGTGGTGGTGGTGATGTTGAAGCAGGCGGGGTTAGCCTGGCATACATAGCCGGCAATTGTTCCACCTGATCCTCCTTTGAGTTGAGATCAGGGGTGTGTCACCAAGTGTCTATGAGCCCCGTGTCTCGCAGGAAGGCCAGCAGCAGTCGTTGCGCTTTCTTCCTGGTTGTCGCAGGTCCTCCGGGGAAAACGACGTCTTCAAAGGTCCTGTGCGTAAGACCGTTCTTTTGTAGGCTGTCGATCATTGCTTTTCTTTCTTTGTCAAACTGCGGGCATATCCATATGTAATGTTCGATGTCACCAATGTCACCACAGAAAGCACAGAATGGGGAAGCGCGAAGCCCAGTCTTGAATAACCAAGCTGTGGTGTACGCGGAGTCGGTCCTGATGCGGTATAAAAGCGTCGCTTCTTCGCGGTTAAATCCATGAGTCACACAGGCTTCGTGGGGATTCTTGTGGATCTCCCTAAAGTGAAGGCGGATTGCACCCTTAGGGTTCTGAAAACCTTTTGGAGCTTTCACTTTTGGGACACAAGTCAGCGCTAGGCGTGCAAGGGCGTCAGCTTTCTCGTTTCCATCAATTCCTACGTGTGATGGTATCCACTGGAATCTTATATTAAATCCTTTGCTTGTTAGATCGTTAATCAGTGCCAGAGATTGCCTTGTAAATTTCTCTAGAGGTAGGCCACGATGCAATCTCTGTAACGCTGATTTGGAATCCGTCAGCACCACGACATCTCGTGCAGAGAAGGCCCGTAGTTTCCGCAAAGCCGCGGTGATTGCGGTGCTTTCTACTGTTGTAGAGGAAACTACACGATCCAGTCGGCCAGACCATGACACATCAAGGGATGGTATGCAGAATGCCACTGCACAGCTATCTGTTTGTGCGCACACCGAGCCATCTGTGTAAACTTGTAAGTGGCGTTGAAATGCTGTGCTCAAGTGTTCCAGCACAATAAACTTTGCTTCTGCAGTTGAAATGGTGCGTTTCGCCGGTAGGTGGGGTACACTGAGGCTGCAGGTAACGTCCGAAAAAGACCATGGCGGGTCCAGGCGACCGCGTTTAGGCCATCCCAATCCTAAACATTGGAAAGTGTTCAGCGCCGCATGGAAATGTGAGCGAGTTCTTGCTCTTAGCCGCCGGAGAAGCGCCGTGCCTGCGCGGGACTCGCCCAGCCTTAATAGCTGCGTCAACAACGCCTGAGATGCCAAGAGACGGAGTGGAAGAGACTCTGCCTCATTAGTGACTTTCTTGTTTGAAGCCGTCTGTGGAACTCCCATCGCCAAGCGAAGTTCCTTTCTGTGCACAGCCTCCAAGCGCTCGTATTGATTCGATGACGGGGATATCAGAGGGAGCTGATAGAGAATGCGGCTTGTTATCAGTGCCGCATTCAGTTTAAGCATGGACATAGGATTGTTTCCCCAACGTACACCTGCCAATCGACGAAGTGCGTTGACTCTTTGCACTGATGCAGCCACAACACTTTCGACCGCACGACGCCATAGTAGCTTGCTGTCGATGGTGACGCCCAGGAATCGAACATGAGTTGCACGAAGAATTGAATGCCCTCTGATATTCAGCGTCAGGCGTGTTGACTTGCGTCTCACTCCCGGGAAAAGCATGAAGGCCGATTTTTCCGCTGATAAAGATAGGCCAAGCATCGATAAGTGGCGTTCGATGGCGGAGATTGCGCCCTGGGCGATCCGGGCCATGCAACCGTTTGTGTTGGTACCCAGAGATCCAAATGCAGATGTCATCTGCGTAGATGGACATTTTAACTGCCATCCGACCTACTTTCAGTACATCTGGAAGGCTGGCCATGGCAACGTTAAAAGGCAAGGGAGATAGGATGCTTCCTTGTGGGACACCGAGGGAAATTCGTCGCTTATCACTCATTATACTTCCGAGCTTAACTTGGGCATACCGATCTCTGAGAAATTCATGGATGAATCGAAGAGCATTTCCCGAGGCGCCCATGTTTTGTAGTCCGTTGATGATGCCTGTATGAAGCACACAGTCGTATGCCTTGGCAACGTCCATAAAAATGGCGAGTGTGGAAAGGCCGTCCGCGCGATGGTGCTCGATATGGCTTATTAAATCCAAGACACTGTCCTGGGCACTCAACCGTGGACGAAAACCGGTCATGCACGATGGCAGTCTATTTCCTTACTCAAGATGCCATGTTAACCTCGTACATACAAGTCTTTCCATCAACTTTGATACGCATGATGTTAGCGATACTGGCCGATATGAGGCGAGGTTCGCAGGATCCTTTCCGGACTTGAGTAGTGGCACCACCCATGCTATCTTCCACGTTTCTGGGATCTCTCCCGTGCTCCAGACGTGATTATATATGTCCAGAAGGGCTCGTCTTCGTTCGTACGGCTCATTTGTCAGCATCTGATTGCTGATCGAATCGGAACCCACAGCACAACGTCTTCTTAATTTGCTAAGCGCCATATCCAACTCACGGAAAGTGAATAGCGTATCCATGGTATGGAATGCTTGAGACAACAAAGGGTTCGATACTCCTGCTGATCTGCCAGATGTGAATCCATCTGCAAAATCTTCTGCAAGGGTTTGCAAATCTTTTCCTTGCTTTAAAGCAAGTGCTTCAAATGGCCTGTGCGGGCGAATCTTTCCGGATAGGCTATTCCTTACTCCCCATATCGTTGTCATGGGAGTAAACGCCGATAAGCTCTCACAGAAAGCAGCCCACTGAACTCGTCTTAACCTTTTTGTGTGACGACGGATGACAGCGTTTATCCTGTTGTATTCAGTTTTTGCAGAGGGATTTCCCGCTTTTCTCATTAGTTTCCGCTCCGCTCTCCTACGCGCTGCGCAGAGGTTCTTTAGTTTCAAATCAGGAGTAGGGAAATGATCTGGCAGTTTCAACATTGAGGTAGCCACTCTCTTGCTCCGCAGCATATCTGCGAACAGCTCACCAGGGGATTCATCCAACGCTTCTCTGTATGTGTCCCAGCGTGTCACAGCACAGAATTGTCGACCAGCAGTGTGAAATCCGGTGATGTTGGTGAAGATCGGAAAATGGTCGCTGCCCATCCTGTCTGGGGCCGTTGTCGACGAAACGCAAAGGTCTGTAGAATGGATCACGAGGTCTATGGCACTCCATGAATCTGGTGGTCTGAAGAAAGTCGGTTTACCATCGTTCGCGATACATAAGTCAGCAGCATCCGTGGCTGCGACAAGTTCCTTGCCTCGGAAATCTGCAAGCTTATCTCCCCAAAGCGAATGATGTGCGTTAAAATCGCCACAGATTATTCTAGGAGAGGGGCAACGAATGCAAAGGTCCTTTATAAACGCCTCCATGGAGACCTTCCTGCGTGGACTTATATACAACGACACCACACTGAGTTTTCGGTTTCCTAGGCACACTTGCACAGCGGTGACTTCCAAGTAGGTAGAACAAAGGTCCTGCACTGGTAAGACGACGTGAGGTATCTCTCGCCTGATGTATATCATCGCACTTCCATTAGCAAATGACGGTATACTCGGATTTCCATGTCTGATGTACCCTGGGATCGTCCCTCCATTAGGGAGACCAGCCTCCGAGAGGGCTAGAATTGGTATAGGTATGTCTCGAAGGAAAAAGCTGAGTTCACACAGACGCAGTTGAATACCGGCGCAGTTGCATTGCATTATTAAGGGCACTTTTGGGCGACGGAATGGACCAAGTGGGCGAGAAATTGCCATTATGCTACTGAGGGTATGTGGAAATAGAGCAGAGTATTACTGACTCAAGAGCCAGCACTGCTTCCAGCATATCCTTCGTTGAACTCGCAGGCATCTTCGCGACGTGGGAACGTAGTGCCGTGAATAGAGCGCGTATCACATGCTGGCAGTTTTCCAGCTGACTGCTTCCAAGTGGTGCTTGAGGTCGGTTCACTGCGGCCGCATAGGTGCGCTTTTCGGACTCTTTAGGAACAGGTTTCTCAGCGGCGGTGACCGTTTGCGTTGGCTCAATAACTTCGTTTATCGGTGTGAGACGCGGGAAATCAGAAGCGTAGTCTCTTTCCAAACCAGTTAGTTGTGGCGCGCTGAGTGTCTTCTTCGTGTTCGATGGTGTGCTTGCATTCTTTGGACCCAAAACAAACATCTTATTCCTTCGTTGAGCAGCTGTCCGCGCAGGACATCGACCGTAGCTAGCAGGATGGTCGCCGCCGCAGTTTGCACACACAGAGTTTTCTTTGCTTGCACACGTCTTAAAATCATGAGGTCCCCCACAGCGCTTGCACATCTGTTCCCCACGACAGCACTTGGCGATATGTCCGAAGCGCTGACACTTAAAACAGCGTGGTGGTGTCTCCACGTAGTCGACAAGCTCGTGTCTGGTGAAACCAAGGTTGATCTTCTCCGGGCGTTCAGAATTTGGAGCAAATGTGAGAACCACCGAGTTAGTGCGCCTTGACTCCCATTCAGATGACGAGGTTTGGACCCGACGGATGATTCTTTTTGCATGAAATACTCCCTGAGGTCTCAGGAAGGTGAGCAGCTCTCTATCCGAGTACCATTTTGGGACTCCTCTAACAATGCACGTGTTTTTCATATAACTGTGCGGGACACGGGCAGATATGGCTATGCCGTCGATATTCTTGGTCTCTAGAAGGATGTTGACTTGTCCTTCTGTCTCTACATCTAACAGTAATGCTCCCTGTGCTTTGAAGCGGCTCTTCACTGGTGCTCCACCGAGAATCGCTTCAAGCTCAGAATACAGGAGAATAGGGTTCACTTGCCTTAAATCAGCTCTTTCGGATGCTAAGTGATTAACACTGGAATTCCCTCTGCCCTGTCTTTACGATGGCGCACAACTCGGAAACCACCCTCGTCCATGTCGAGGTCTGAAAGGTTCGCTACGTTGTCGTCCTCGATGATTGTTGACTCGTCTTCAGAGTCACCAGTGTCTTGTCGCTTGCAGCCAGGCTGGCTTGTACAAACCAGCTGGCGTTTCTGACCCGGTGTCACCCCTTGGGAGGTCATGGCGGAGTGCTCGTCGGTGCCAGCTTGGGTCCTAGCACCTTGTGAGGCGGCGGGTGGCGCAGCACCCGTCGGTCTCCGATACGGAAGGTACCTTTTCGAGTCGACCGACGTGATGAACAGTTCTGACCAGTAAGGTTACCAGAAAAGAACGATAATAACGATAAATGTACGCAGAGCTACTCACACAGGCTAGCAGTAGCTTCGTCGTCTTCTTCTTCCCAAAATTTTCCTGAACTGAATGGACTCAGTCATGTTTCAGTAACTGAACTGAAACTGAACTGAATGGACTCAGTCATGTTTCAGTAACTGTTTGTGCATCCAAAAACGCAACACGTTTGTTTGGCTTGGGTTCCAAGTGGTATTTGGGTTGCGCAAAAGAGAACGAATGATGGAACATGTTCAACCACCGCAGCTGGCGGCTGCGCCTGCTGCAACCAGCCCGGAGGCCACATGCTATTACATTCACGACGACGCCGCATGAATGCGCCACCGGCTGAAACTCGCCCAGTGCCTGGTGCCTATTTCAGAACCGGCTGGTGCCTCCTCGCCCTGGACCTCAAGGAACGATGAACCCTTCTCTTGTGTAGCAGTCGCCGTCAACCCGCTTGGTGAAACTTCCAGTCACATCATTTTTAACAACCGGCACCTCTTAACTGCTTTTAAAAATTTTGGGAAGGATCGACCCTCCCTGTCGCTGTGATTCCCCTTCTTTATGAGAGTTGCAATGTGGGCTTGTTGTTAATGCATCTTGAATAGGTTTACTGTAGCGTGAATAAAAGACAATACAAAAGAAGACACACCAGGACACACACGGCGCTAACTTACAACAATGTTTACTTTCGGAAACCAGGTTGTACTTATACACTAAGCCATCATGAGTCACAGCCACATCAACATGTTATACAATCAAAGCGAAAATTTTTACACAGTGATATCTGTGATGTGTGGTGCGCGACAGTGATATTTGTGGTGTGCGACAAGGTGCGGTGCATTCAAACAAGAAGCAGACAAGGAGAGCGCGCGCCGCTCTACCGCGCCGCGCCGAAAACGACGACGCCGAAGACTGTCCGGCACGTGAACACGCGGCACAAGAAAAACAACAAAAGAAAACCAATCCAATCGCAAAAGACCACGGAGCCTCGAGCAGCCAATGAAAAGTCGACGAATCGACCAGAGCAGCAGAAAAAGGAGGCACGCTGGCAGTAGGGGGAGGAGTTCCAGAAGCGGCACCAGGACAAGGTCGGCCACCGGATCGGGAGTTGAAGACGGCCGTCGGGTTCCGGACCCGAGCCACCAGGACTTCACCCGGCCGGGGCCTCCTGCCAACCCATTCCTGGGCGCCGCCACTCCATCCATTCGAGAACTGCTGCCCGAGGCCGGCGAGCGTCTGCGCCCGTGGGCAGAACGAGAGCAGTCGGGCTACGGGCCCGAGCTCCACGACCAGCTGCCCGGCCAGGACGCCGCCGCCGTCAACCCCTGCTGCCAAGCCGCCTGCCTTCCCGGGCATCGCCACCCTGGCCGATTGTCAACTGCTGCTGCCCGAGGCCGGTGAGCGTCTGCGCCCGTGGGCAGAACGAGAGCTGTCGGGCTATGGGCCAGAGCTCTACGACCAGCTGCCTGGCCAGGACGCCGCCGCCGTCAACCCGTGCTGCCGAGCCGCCTGTCTTCTCCCACCGAGCCAGAGCTGCCACGCTCTGGTAGCCTGTACGACGTTCCGACAACGACGTTTGGTGAGACAAACAACGCTTCTATCGTCGTCTCCGCTTCGCCGCATCAGGAGCAGAGTTAAAGGCGTGGTTAGACGAGCGGGTGGCGCGAGCGCGAGAAGAACGCGCTGCAGAGCGAAAAGAACGGGCTGCGCAACGAGAGGAAAGAGCTGCGGAACGAGAGGCAAGAAAGCAGCAAATCGAACACGAACAACGTGTGCTGCAGCTTCGTATCAAGGTAGCGGAGGCGGAAAGGGCACGAGCACTGAGAGAGATTCGCGAGCTGGAGTCTCATGCAAGCTCGATCGAGCGAGCGTTTGACACGCGCTCCAGACACGACGTTTTGAAATCTCTCTCCAGTGGCTGCCTCGAACGCCGTTGCGGTCTTTCGTTAGAGTTAGACGCGCAGCGAGAAAGTGAGAATGAAAGTCTGGCGGGCTGCAAAAAGGGTAGTGTCGGTCCTAAGATGGACCGCAGTGAAAACATAGGAGATTTAGAGAAGGAGCAGGCAGCCATGAATGAGATCGAGGCACGCATGCGCAACCATGCTAGGAACAGCACGTCACATAAAGAGGCAAACGTACCTTCAGAAAGCCCGATTGACTGGGCAACGGTGCGCAGTGGTAGTGACCTTCGAAGAGGACACCACCGACAAGCAGGTACGCTTGCGAACCAGTGCAGTTGAAAGCACATCGCATAAAGAGGCGCAGATGCTTCTACAAAGCCCGACTGATTGGGCAAACGTTCGCAAAGCCAATGGCCTCGAAGAGTGTGAGGCGAGCGATGAAATGCTCCCCCACTCTTCCGGTGTACCACTTGCCGTGGTGATAAGTGGCCTCAGTTGGTTTGTGAACCACTCGAATACCTCACCTCAAGTGAGGATAAGGTTGCCTGCCTGCAACCCCAAAGGCCACTTAGGCCACTGTAAAATGGACATGATTACAGAGCTGCTCGACCAGGAGACCAATACAGAGCTCCTTGGCGAAGAGTCTAGTAAAGACTCAAAGAAAGAGACCTACGACTTGCGAAGCAAGTTACCAATCGAGTCAGCACCTGATGATGGCATATATTGGCAAGTTTGGCGTGATAGCTTACTTGCGGAGTTAGAGACATCTCTAAGGGATTCCACTGAGGAACACAGTGGGGATATCTCGCAGAGTAAACTCATAGATGTTAGCAAAGCAACTTTGTCTTTCTGTTTGTGTAATGGGGTAGCAAATCGGTCCTCTCTGATGTCAACAGAAGCAGAAAGACTTTCCACTGAGGTGCCGTGTGGATGTTTTTGCGATGGGTCCAAGCGACATGTTAGCGTGCATAAAGTGTTCCTGATAATATATATGATGCCTGAGTGCATAAATACACAGCACATTTCGTTTAGTGCCAATGAGGCCCAGCTTTTGTTCGAATCAGCTAAGCACCTTCGCCAGATCTATCAGGGCCCTTCATGTATGCATTTCCAATGTCACTGCAAAACGGCTCCCGTGCTATCATCTCAAACGCAGAAGAGGCGTGCGGTTTGTCTCACCTGGGACGCAATAACTTAAGAAGCTGATGATTAGCCGGTTGCCATATCAGGATTTTGACCTTGGACAGAAACATATTTGTAGTGAATAGAGGACTTGATCTGCAACTTTGAATTATTTGAAGTGTTTTTTTTTGTGAGTTTTATGCTGTGTATGCTCAGCGAACTTTCCCGGCTGAACAGTGAACGCCCAATGAGTGTTGTGTTTTGAGCATAAGTGTGAAAGGTGTCGCGCGCTGACCGGCAATTTTTCCTGTGGAAAAACTTGTCCCAAGAAGGGGCTTATGTGATGCGTGGTGCGCGACGGTGATATTTGTGGTGTGCGACAAGGTGCAGTGCATTCAAACAAGAAGCAGACAAGGAGAGCGCGCGCCGCTCTACCGCGCCGCGCCGAAAACGACGACGCCGAAGACTGTCCGGCACGTGAACACGCGGCACAAGAAAAACAACAAAAGAAAACCAATCCAATCGCAAAAGACCACGGAGCCTCGAGCAGCCAATGAGAAGTCGATGAATCAACCAGAGCAGCAGAAAAAGGGGGCACGCTGGCAGTAGGGGGAGGAGTTCCAGAAGCGGCACCAGGACAAGGTCGGCCACCGGATCGGGAGTTGAAGACGGCCGTCGGGTTCCGGACCCGAGCCACCAGGACTTCACCCGGCCGGGGCCTCCTGCCAACCCATTCCTGGGCGCCGCCACTCCATCCATTCGAGAACTGCTGCCCGAGGCCGGCGAGCGTCTGCGCCCGTGGGCAGAACGAGAGCAGTCGGGCTACGGGCCCGAGCTCCACGACCAGCTGCCCGGCCAGGACGCCGCCGCCGTCAACCCCTGCTGCCAAGCCGCCTGCCTTCCCGGGCATCGCCACCCTGCCCGATTGTCAACTGCTGCTGCCCGAGGCCGGTGAGCGTCTGCGCCCGTGGGCAGAACGAGAGCTGTCGGGCTACGGGCCCGAGCTCTACGACCAGCTGCCCGGCCAGGACGCCGCCGCCGTCAACCCGTGCTGCCGAGCCGCCTGTCTTCTCCCACCGAGCCAGAGCTGCCACGCTCTGGTAGCCTGTACGACGTTCCGACAACGACGTTTGGTGAGACAAACAACGCTTCTATCGTCGTCTCCGCTTCGCCGCATCGAGACTCTAGTGCATACTCACACCCGCAGCCTGCCCGAACTTGCTCGACATCAGTAAGCGTTCTAGCCACATGTGTGTTGTATTATGAGTTCTTTTTGAGTGTTTTTTTTTCTCGTTCTAGTTTCATTAAAAGTTTTGTGTGTGTGTTTCCCAACAAACGGCTTTGTCCTCGATTGGGTTCTGGGAGGCTCCGCCTCAGAGAACCGCCAGAAAACATTAACACAAAAGAACCTGCTCATCACAATATCTCAAGGCATTCGCAAAAATTTCAATTCTTTATCAGAGAGAGCCAATGATGGCTTGCTGAAACAGGATTCCCCGAGGGCAGCAATCTGCTCAGCTTCTAAGTCTAGTGAGTTCGCACGTACTTCTACCAGTAATGGTTGTTGACTGAAAGAGGGAAGCACTGACGCTGCTTACAATGAAGGGAGAGAAACCCATCTGATGCAACTTTGCCGACTTTATTTTTGTGTTCACGCAATCTATCATTAATGCATCTGCCCGACTGCCCGGTTCATTACTTTGATACCTAATACACCTAACAAACTAATCAGCTTTGGCAGGAAAACAAGGCCAGAGAAGAAAGATAGTGCTCTCAGCTGCCAAGTAAAACACAGAAACAAGTTCGGAGAGTGCAAGGCTTCGATTATATATCGCACACCCTTGTGGAAATTGATGAAATTTAACTCTGACCTTAATTTTACTTCTAATAAATAACCAATTATCAAAATAAACTTCTAAAATATTATTTATGAGTTTTATAATGTAAGCTGATGTAGTGCTTCTCTTCAGTGTATTTTAACGGTGTTCAGACTATATCGTAGGAAGTGATAGTAGCTCCTATGTGTTGTCGCGGATCCCAGAATCGCAGGCGGTGGCTGGAATCGCTCTGAATGCATTTTTCTTGCCCTTACGACATGTGAGAACATCGTTGAGGTACAGCAGCAGGCACCATATAAACTGTACGTGTGATGCAGCGACCATTCGCCTCGGTTGGGATGGGGCCGTGTCTAGGTTCTGTGTTACTTCCGGTGGGCTGTATTGGTGGCGCTTTTTCAACATTTCAGTAGAAAAATAAACATGAATTTTCGCGAGTTGTTGCTTATGTAGGCGCTCGCATGTAGCACGCGAAATTTTGCACTAACGTCTTTCTGCAGATACGCTAGCTCTACAAATGTTTCGGCGCTGTAAAAGAATTCTCATCACTTCACCTATTAAGGTGCCAAAGGTGAAGAAGTCTGTGATTGTTTCTAGCGAGTAATTACAACCATGCGGATTTTGATCAACCTTAAATAAATTCAGATATATCATATGGCATCACTTGCACCTGAGATCTAACGCATAATGCTGCACTTTGAATGTTGCACTGGAGCGCTGTACTAAGTTTCCAGTACATTGTTGCTTGGCACAATGAAACCTACTTGTCCATGTTTTAAGGGATGTTTTCTTTACGTTTTAAGACGCTTTAAAGAGCTCAGCATATTAAAGACATTACCAACAATTATTGAATAACACAACAGACTGCACTTTCGTATGCAGCCTTGTCCGATGTGATATTTTGAATATCAATAGTCGACACGAAAAATGATTTTTAAAGCTTAGCGGTTCATACACGCAGCAATGAGAAATGATCGCGTAAAGTTGGCTCTGTTTACTGCCCTTCTTAGGTCATCAAAACGACATGCGTTTTTGCGGATCGCCACTAATATGGCGCCTTATGATCGCAGCAATAATAGAACGGCATGATTGATTATAGTGAAAGCAAAATGCGCTAAAGAAATGTCATCAGTGCCAGTGGAAATAATCCTGGTTTTGAGCCACTGAAAACTGATATATGGGTCAAGTGGAAGATCACGGCATTTTGAGCACTTCCATCAGGGGGGTGGGGGGAAGAAGGGGGCGTGGTTTACAAATGAGATTGCATAATGCTTGATGTTAGCAGTGTTTCGTCGGGGATATCGTTGTAAACAATTCGACAATTAGTAGAAAGTGGAACAGTTCTACAATGGCAGTGCAAACACCACATACATGGCTGAATTAGAAGGTAAGTTAATAATGTGATTACATAAAAGAAAGACCATGTCCGACGATAAAAAAACAAAACAAAAAACACAAGAGATAGAAAGACCAACATAAGAAGCAAGGGCAATGCAGACGAAAAGGGAAATAAATGCAGGAATTGTTTCAACGTGTATTAGTTTCGGTTCCTAAATAAGTTATCAGTACTATTTCCCAAACAATTACTCGGTTAGGGTGACTATAAGTTTGATGGTAAAGGGTTCTATTCTTTTATAAGAAAGAACGAAAGACATAGCACATAGACTCGTGTAAGGGCCGCACC
The DNA here is from genome assembly GCF_013339745.2 of Dermacentor silvarum. Taxonomy (NCBI): domain Eukaryota; kingdom Metazoa; phylum Arthropoda; class Arachnida; order Ixodida; family Ixodidae; genus Dermacentor; species Dermacentor silvarum. Next base: position 163,556,194 of record NC_051162.1, on the reverse strand, counting down.
TTTTTTTCACAATTTTGGCCAGGTGCGGCCCTTACACGGGACCAAACCTGATGGTCAAAATTGGGCCGGCGCAACCAGCGACTTGGGCTCACACCCGATCCCCGGATGTAACATTGCATCAGAGGTCAGTGTGCAGCTCTCGCTATCGATCTAGTAGCGGCACGCGGAGGTATACGCAGCGTGCGAAAATTCGTCGATGCGCGTCACGGGGCATCGGGGCACCGAACGCGATTGTTTCTCTGTTGCATTTTCCTCTCCAAATTTTGGGCTGCCAAGTTGGGGATGCAGCCCTTACACGAGCCTAAACGGTATTTTGGCAATTTTGTTGTTTCGACAAAGATGTCTAGACATTATTTTGTTAACGCGGTCAGAGCGCTCAAATGTGGAGTAGTCAGTGAATGTCGGTCTGGGTCTGGTGCAGAGAAGCTGCTACAGTAGGCGATGGAAAAAAAAAACAAACAAAAAACAACGATAAGAGAGCGTGCTTCCCGCGCAAATCGTGGGACGGAAGTTAAGGCCTTCCTCTCTGAGCAGACACCCTGTGACGATGCAAGTAGCATGATGCGATGGGCCTCGCCAACATGTATTCAACTTCAATCACGCCGTTCAGCTTATCAAGGAAGATATAGCAAATAATTAATAGATGCGTAATCTAATTGAAGTCGGATTAAAGACGTACACGATGAAAGGCCGATTTCGCCATGTTGAATTAGAGACACCCTGGCATATATAATACATGCACACATCGGAAAATGCAGTAAGCAGCATCGAAGCCCGCACTACTCGTGTCATTGAAGATAAAGAGGCCGCTTGCCTACAAAAAAAACCTTAAAAAAAACGGGGCAGCTTTACACTAAGTGGGGCGAAGACTGGGCAAACAGCAAAGCTGGTGGCCCTTCCCTAGCTTTAACTTACTTTCCTTCTCTTAACTTGGTTTGGCTTAACTTGGTCTGGCTTGGCTGGTTCTTAGCTTTGTTTTTGCTTTCCTTAATTTGCTTAGCCTGGTCTGGCTTGGCTGGTTCTTATATAGCTTTGTTTTTGCTTTCCTTAATTTGCTTAACTTGGTTTGGCTTGGCTGGTTCTTAGCCACACTTAGCCGACCCCGACCATCGGGACAATACTCGGGGTCGCCGTCTAAAGGCCACTTTGTAGGCTGACCATAGAGAAAGAAATTCAACAAGAGGGGACACTCGACAAAAACTGGCAACAGGAAACACGTCACCATACGTCACGCTATACTTTTGACACCGAACTAACCGAACGTTAGCTGCCGCGAGCATCGAAAAAAAAAAAAGAAAGTGAACTTAAGTTACCAGGTACTGATTTATTTTTTAAATTCTTTGCCGCGAAAACTAAAACGTTTTGCGTATAAATGAACTTAAGCTTTGCGACTTATTTTCCTTGCCTTACCTAGCGACAGGCCAATCATAGAGAAAGGAATTCAACAAGAGGGGACACTCCCATAGGGCCCAGCGGCCGAATTGACTGCAGCGTGCGAAGCGGTCGGTATCAATCACTTACATCACTTCTGGTTTCGGTTGTGGGCGCGCGTATTTTGAACGCAAGCTAGCACGCCGGCGAAATAAGTTACCATAACCCCTATAGGAAGCGTCGGAAACATGTCTCAGCACGATTCATTAACTAAAATTAACTGCGCCAGGATGGCCGAGCTGTTTTTCGCTAACTGCGTCTTAAGTCTCGGTCCCGTGCCGTAAGCCCAATTGCGTCGTAGACTGTGAAACAAGATTTCTCACCTTGCCGTAGTCCAATAGTGCAGTGGTGTCTTGTCCTAGTGCAGAAGGAACGCAAGAATACGCCGAGAGCCCAATAAACCAGGTTACATTAAAAAAAAAAAAAAAAAAAAAAAAGAAGGAGACAGACGGGTCGCCGCGCGCGAGCGCTCAAACACGCGAGCAGGCATCCTCGCTGGCTTCGGGGGAGTGTCTGGCGGATGACGCATGTATCTGGTGCGTCATTGACCTGTGGCTAGGTAAGGCAAGGAAAATGAGTCGCAAAGCTTAAGTTCATTTATACGCAAAACGTTCTAGTTTTCGCGGCAAAGAATTAAAAAAAAAATAAATCAATGCCTCTTAACTTAAGTTCACTTTCTTTTTTTTTTCGATGCTCGCGGCAGCTAACGTTCGGTGTCAAAAGTATAGCATGACGTATGGTGACGTGTTTCCTGCTGCCAGTTTTTGCCGAGTGTCCCCTCTTGTTCAATTTCTTTCTCTATGGGCTGACAGTGACGTGGCGCTGACGCGCGAGCGCGCTCGGCATGGGGACGCCACGCCAGCGAAAGCGCAGCACTCAATAGTCCGGTGCGAGGCGTGGCCGACGTATCCCTGTAAACCGACCCCTTTATAATCCAACGTGTGCGCCGCGCCGGCTAGAAGCATGCGCATTTTATACGAAACTAGGAGTATCTGGATGATACGAAACTGCGAACTCGCTGCACGTGCCACCACCAGTTTCCACCAGCCCATCCTGCTCGACGAGACGCAGATGCGGTCCATTCTGGGTGACGAGGCCGGCACGAAATGCAGCATGTCGCATCTCGATATGACGCCGGCTGATGCTGGGGCACGCCGACGAACGCCGGATACGTCGGTCGCGCCTCGCGCTGTGGCGAGGGTAACCTGGGAGAGGTTGGTAACCTCGCCTGGTGATGACGTTACTGCGCGTTGCCTAGCAACGCCTCGCACCAGCTGCGCGAGGCGTTGCTAGGCACCACGCAGTGACGTCATCGCCAGGCGCAGTTTTGTGTTCGCACTACGCGGCCCAGCCAAGAGCTTAAACAGCTCCGCTGTTAAAATCTGAAGATGTTCAATTTTATAAAAGTTGCCAGGATATTAGTGTACATATGGATAATGATACGCTTGTTTAACATAAGTAAATGGCATGGTCCGAAAACTGAGCGAGAGAGAGCCGCCTCTTCAGTATCACTTGAAAATCGACAGAAAAGCACTGGGGCAATCCGGATAATCGACACAGAGGCTCGTGAGATTGGACCCCACCATGAAATTTAGGCTACCACCGAAAATTCAATGCAGCTGTGCCAGTTTTCTGCACAGACTAAGGTTGGGGGGTAGATACGTGCACCTCATCCACCGCACCGAGTGTTCAGACTGTGAATTGTGCAATGTGAATGAGACTATAGGTGCTTTGTGACTGCCCTAAGTACGTCAAAAGTTGAGCAATGGCATTATGCGTCTCGACAGCCCACCGTTGTCGCAGGATGTTATTTTAGGCCCTTGGCCAGATGCTCAATCGAGTTCTAAGGCCATCCAGGCGCTACTGGACTTTTTAAAAAGTACGGGCCTGGACTATAGGCTTTGAGCATACCAAATTGCTTGCCATATGTTTTACATCCTCCTTCTCTCATCATCGTCACCTATCATCATCACCCATCATGCACCTCTTTCTTCCCTCTTACTTTTCCTCTTCCCCTTCCCCCAATGCCGAGTAGCTGGCTAGAGGAATATATCTCAGGCCCCCCTGTCTGCATTTCGTATCATTAAACTTCCCTCTCTCGCTCTTGAAAGGGAGCTGATTGATGCAAGGTTCCCGAAAAGGAAATCGCGAGTGCTTGACGTCGCATTGCTGAAAAATATCGGGAGCATATTATGTTCCATAAACTCAAAGGGTCTATGTAAAGTCACCCTCATCTACCTATCTATGTCCACTGCAAAACGAAGACCTCTTTCAGCCATCTCCAATTACTTCTGTTTTACGCCAGCTAACTTCATATTATTGAGTCTGAGTTTATTTCCTTCAAGTACAGGGCATGCAGGAGGTATGGTGAGGAAGACGGGATAAAAGCTGCGTCAAAGGCAGCTTGACTGGCCCCGACTCCGCACACCACTGTTACTAGATTACTTTGCCAGTTTGCAAACTCCGCCGGGATGCAGCGGCAAAACGTGGCCCCTTTCGGTTCCCGCTCGCAAGGTGGTGCTTCCGACACCATTGGCCCGGTCGCATCATGGTTACGAAGTCTCCGCACTGCGTTAAACGCAATTTACGCAGTTAATTCTGTGTCATAATCATCATCATCAGCCTATATTTATGTCCACTGCAGGACGAAGGCGATCTCCAATTACCCCTGTCTTGCGCTAGCGTATTCCAACTTGCGCCTGCGAATTTCCTAACCTCATCATCCCACCTGACTTTCTGCCGTCCTCGACTGCGCTTCCCTTCTCTTGGTATCCACTCTGTAACCCTAATGGTCCACCGGTTATCCATCCTACGCATTACATGGCCTGCCCAGCTCCATTTCTTCCGCTTAATGTCAACTAGAATATCGTCTACCCCCGTTTGTTCTCTGTTCCACACCGCTCTCTTCCTGTCTCTTAACGTTACTCCTAAGATTTTTCGTTCCATCACTCTTTGTGCGGTCCTTAACTTGTTCTCGAGCTTCTTTGTTAACCTCCAAGTTTCTGCCCCATATGTTACCACCGGTAGAATGCAATGATTGTACACTTTTCTTTTCAACGACAGTGGTAAGCTCCCAGTCAGGATTTGGCAATGCCTGCCATATGCACTCCAACCCAATTTTATTCTTCTGTAAATTTCTTTCTCATGATCAGGAACCCCTGTGAGTAATTGACCTAGATAAACATATTCCTTTACAGACTCTAGAGGCTGACTGGCGATCCTGAATTCTTGTTCCCTTGCCAGGCTATTGAACATTATCTTTGTCTTCTGCATATTCATCTTCAACCCAATTCTTGCACTTTCTCGATGAAGGTCCTCAATCATTTGTTGCAATTCCTCTCCATTGTTGCTCAATAGGACAATGTCATCTGCAAACCGAAGGTTGCTGAGATATTCGCCGTCGATCCTCACTCCTAATCCTTCCCAGTCTAAGAGCTTGAATACTTCTTCTAAGCATGCAGTGAATAGCATTAGAGAGATTGTGTCTCCTTGCCTGACCCCTTTCTTGATAGGTATCTTTCTACTTTTCTTGTGGAGAACCAAGGTAGCTGTGGAATCCTTGTAGATATTTGCTAAGATATTCACGTATGCCTCTTCTATTCCTTGATTACGCAATGCCTCTATGACTGCTGGTATCTCTACTGAATCGAATGCCTTTTCATAATCTATGAAAGCCATATAGAGAGGTTGATTCTACTCCGCAGATTTCTCGATTACCTGATTGATGGCATGGATATGGTCCATCGTAGAATATCCCTTCCTGAAGCCAGCCTGTTCTCTTGGTTGACTGAAGTCAAGTGTTGTCCTGATTCTATTGGAAATTATCTTCGTGAATATTTTATACAATACTGAAAGCAAGCTAATGGGTCTGTAATTCTTCAATTCTTTAACGTCTCCCTTCTTATGGATAAGTATAATGTTGGCGTTCTTCCAGCTCTCTGGTACACTTGAAGTTGTGAGGCATTGCGTATAAAGGGCCGCAAGCTTTTCAAGCATGATATCTCCCCCATCTTTGATTAAATCTACTGTTATTCCATCTCCTCCAGGCGCTTTTCCCCTGGTCATGTCTTTCAAGGCCCTCCTAACTTCATCGCTAGTTATAGAAGGAGCTTCTGTATCCGGTTCATCACTATTTCGAATGAAAGTAGCTTGGCTGTTTTGGCTACTGTAATTCTGTGTAAGGGGAGTTATTTCCGAGATTGTGAGCAAACGTTGTTTTGATTGTGCAACTAGAGTATCGTTTCAGCCACTAGAGCAACTCTACACGGCAGAGATGTGACTGAGATGCCTCAATCTAGCTAGTGCTATGCGGGACTCTTATCCATTCAGCTGTGAAGATTAATCGGGTTCAGTGCTTTTTAATTCAGGTCTATATAAGATTACTTGTTTACGGTGTGTCACGGAACATAAGCATCTGATGCCGCCGAAAATATTGAAACCTAGAACCACTGGTTTGTTCGAGAACACTCAATGCCAAGATACGCGTTTTTTAAAAACAAGATACCGAAGTACTTCAGTGAAGGCTCGCAGTTTTTAAGGCTATAAAACGCGAAAGACAATGAGAACAACACAAGTCAAATTGAGAACAATTTATTAAGGCGAAACCGTAGATGGCTCATGGGCATAAAAATCCGACGTCCGGTGTTACGGCACCTAAATTCATGGTGCCACCAACAAAGGTCGTGGTTTCGAGTGCCTTAGTTAACTCTACCTTAATTAACATAGAGTTCATTAGGCACTCGGACACACGACGTTTGGTGTTACTTAAGGCAAAGGTAATTAAGACACAGTTAATTAAGATATAGTTAATCATGGCACGCGGACCCACGACCGTTGGTGGGAGTCGAATCCTCAACCATTGGTGTTAATTAGGGCGAAGGTAATTATGGCACATTGAATCAAGATATAGTTAATTAAGGTACTCGAACCCACGACCTTTGGTGGGAAAGAACAAGTAATAGGAAGTAATTGCACGTTAAAGGTGGTCAAAATTAACCCGGAGTCCCCCACTACAGCGTGTCTCATAATCCATATCGGGGTTTTGGAACATATAAAACACCAGAATTTAATTTGATTTTTTAAACTGACGATGCATTCGAATGAGAATGTCAATTAATATAATGAATTTCTCGTGAGCAGGCGCGCTTTCGCCTTCATTCTCTTTATCATATGCTAAAGTGACTGTCAACTTTTTGAACAATGCAAGAAACATCAACTGGGAATGGTATTTCAAAAGCCATTGTTATAATAGACGCTCTTTTTTGTTTGCTACAACCATCTTTTACTTGCTTTGTAATCGATGGTTGAAATTTCGGGAGAAAAAGTGCATTCTTGTCACAAGTAGCAGCGGGAGCACACGCCGCACGAGCTGCGTTGATAGATCTCGCTGGAACTCACAAGGAGTGCGATCACTACGCACCAAAGTTGAACGCAATGTTACTAGATTTGAAGGCAAAAAAAAAAAAACCCCTCGCACAAGACCATGCCTGTGTTGACTACGCCAGTACGGTAACGCCAGCGTGGTGGCCAAGAAGCCGTACGCACAGATGTTTATAGACATTGGTATGCACCACCGACACCGACCGACACTTCCGTTACCTCCGTCAAACCGGTCAAATGGCGACGAGCGCACCCCTGCTCAGCGGTACAGGGAAGGGTGACATCCGCGGTGCCGGAGTTTGCAAACTGAAAGAGGTAATCTAGTAACGTTATCCACACACAACATGGTCGCAAACACGACAACTTTCGTGCAAGTTTCCCAATTCCATCACACCACTGAAATTTCTGCCATCCTCGACTGCGCTTCCTGCCCCTGTCATACCTATCCTGCAACTATAACAGGCCACTGGCTACCGTGTAGAATCGTGTAAGGACCGCACCTCCTACTTGGCAGCGCATAGCGAATTTGCGCACTCTGCGTAGTTCCGCGTGCCGCTACTAGATGGCGAGAGTTGCGCATTGACCTCCAATGCAATGGTACATCCAGGGTGTGCACAAGTCCCTGCACTATTTTAACCAAAAGGTTTAGTCGCGTGTAATAAGACACTTGTGCTTTACGGAGGGCCTACAAAAATAAGGATGTATACTGCTGCACTTCTGCACACGTGCATGATGTACATCGCTCGTGGTGCTTGCTTAATATCGGCAACAGCTTCGTTGTACATCCACTTTTACAGGGTGGAAAGGGGGCAGATTGTTCTATATGTAGCAAATATCCGGTGGCACATACTCAAGGTGGCACATACCACATAGCACATCAGCCTAAAGTTTCCAGGTTCAGCCCTCCAAAATGATCAGCTACCCGTTACAGAAAACAGGGTTGAACTCGTCAAGAACGCTTCGAATGAAAAAAAAATGTGACCTTTGAAACACAAAAGAGAAACACTACATCAGTTTAGATTGGTAAAAAGTTGTTTCAAACATTTATTTTCATGCATTTTATGGTAACAGTATGCTTGTTACGACAGAAAATGAAGGTGCTTCTCGTTTTTTAATTTCACACTGAAATCCCAGTATTGATTGTAAATGTGATCCCACAGATACCAAAGCATTCTTTTTTCGTATTTGGGCCATTGTCGCTCAGTAGTCATCAAAACTTACTTAGCTCAGCATCTGGCTCTTTTAGAATACAGTGTAAGCCATCTTGACCAATGAGAAATTTACCAGGTATGAGCGCATGCTGTAAAAATCGGTGATGACACAGCGAACTGGTGCAGGAACTTTGACGTTGCCACCTGTCTTTCGATTTTTGTGGCTTACCAAACCTCTTCTCATCGTAACAGCGGCATATTTTTGCTACTGTAGTAGAGCAATTCACTAATACGCGTCCATGTAACTTTATTTAGTGTCCTCTAAGAGTTCACGAGATATTAACGAGAAAGATGTCGAATGTGGGAACCTGAATATGGCATAGGAAAGTGTAGGGCAAAGCTGAAAAAAGTTTGCAATCAAATCTGGAAACAGAATATGGCAAATCATTTCCGCAGAAGCCCACAAGGCGGAAAATGGTTGAAGGAAACAAAAACCGTCATCCAACTGACTGCAGTAGGAAGCTACAAAAGCAGCGAAGACAATAAAAGACGACATTTCATTGTGTCAAATCGCTTAACATTAACACACAATTATGTATAGCATTTGCCTTCCGAACATCTTATTTGCAAATGGTTACATGGCAATGATGGCTCACACGTTTGTGCAAACTTCCACCACCAGCTTGGTAAAAAAAAGTACCCTAACAAGTGAGTGAATGAAAATCCAGTTTATTAATTATAAAACATAAAATCATAAAAGCTTCTTTTTATCACAAGTCTTGATCATAAACTATTAAGTTTATAATCATAAAACAGAATCACAGAACCATGCACTTTGAACTTACAGGTAGCCACACAAGCTACCAAGGAACGGGAAGGCCACACAGGCCTTGGAACAGCACATCCTAGGAACACCTCATTCCAGGATCGCCTCATCTTAGGAACACATTTTTAGCTGGAAGTATATCACAGGGTGGGGGGTGATCTCCTATCCCACCTTTTCCTGCCTTGTGTCAAGTGTTGCACGTCCAGAGAATTTTAGAAATTTACATGGGAGGAACTGTGCACAATGGCCACTGAAGCAGGTGTAGAGCCTTGCAGTGGACTGCTGCCAACTCCGATAACGTCTTCCTCATAACATCTCTTCCTGCCGCCACATCTGTCAATTGAGCCTGGCAGCCATCTTCGTATGAATGCGAGCACCTCTGCCACGTCCGCCTTCTGCTTCCTGCATATGATGTCTGCACAGAACAGAAGTAACAATTAAAAAACATAAAAACAGCACCAGACAGGTGCCAAAAGAAGAGTATCGCATTTTCGAGACTATTAGTCGCATTTCCACACCAGAATTTTGTGCGTATCTTACAATGGTGCAACTTATATATGCGTAAAGCCATGCATGCTGGTACGGCCAATAAGAAAACTTATTTTTAATCGAGCACGCTATGCTCCAGAAGTAATGTCAGCGATGTACCTGCACTGTCTCGTAATAGTTACTTTGCGGCTGCTGATGACGACACAGTGATGTAGTCACCATAATTATATTTGACTATACCAACCGAGTTAAAATAGATGTGTCTTATATGCCAGAGTAAGCACAGGGCAAATTCATTTACTAAACTCAATTGAAATGCTGAAACAATAAAAAAAAGCTGCAGTTTCACCCGAAAGGAAAACTATCGATTGCGATCGCAAATGCGATGACAGCTATACAACGTAAGCACAGCAGTTTTATCGGCCGTATAAACTTGCACACATTCACTTACTATCTAAATTTACAAGCATGCTGTCAGCACGCACAGGTAAACGTGAATAGATCAGACTCGATGACCGTGGACACTGCTGTCAAAACGCTGGCGTAAGGAAGCGCAGTAGCAGCAGCGAGTGAAGTGACCTTTGAGCTGTGTATCGCTTCAACGCAAACCGAGTGGTGAGAACGCCACACGCACAAAGGTATGAGCCGTCGTCGCACCTACACTCGGCCGTCGACGTAGATTGCTTTCAATTTGGAGGAGCGCAGCCGCGCAATGTGCCATTGCCACCAGCGTACAGCGTCACCCCCTCACTATGATGCCATGCATGCGACGAAAGAAGGCACACGTCCAACCCTCTTTCCTCTCTAGCATGAGCTCGATTGAGCCGTGATCGTCGGTGCCCCTCGTGCGCTTTCACTGGCACCTACAGCATGCGGTGACGGTGTTATCGCCCTTCGACTTTGTACAGAACATCACGGAAATGGCCAAAATGCGCCTGTAGTGTCCATATAATTGCTATCGCAATAAAATGGAAGTGGATCAAAAGAGAACTTGCCTCAGGTGGGTGCTTAACCCATATCTTCTGCAATGTGTGGAATGCAAGTTTAAACTCTGCAAAAAAAAAACTAAATCAAAGAACGCTTACACACAGGATTAGTGCTCATCCTGTGCGTAAGTGTTCTTTGCCATCTTTTTGCACTGTTTAAACCTTGCAGTATGTCGCACCAACTTGCCCAAATAGAGGCAGGTACTTCTCTGCATTACGTGTGCAGTGCTATACCTGTTAAGCTTCTGCGGCGGTCAATGTCCCCACCCACTTTCTCAGACCTTTGTGTATGCGTACAAGACTAGCCCTGGGAAGTGTTAGAAAAGCACCGCTCACGGCCACGGCAGCAGATAAACATTGTTTTAACGATCAGTGTTGCATACTAGTAGCACTAACCTTGTATGCATGTACACATGTAGCCTGTAGATGTCAATATACATGTAGACTTCAAATTATTTCTGTCCCGGTATTACATTTTGACGATAAGCAAAAGGTACAATTGATATATGAAGTGTTTTGGTTACCAAGAGCCCTCCTTCATAGAAACATGTGAAGCAACGGTGGATGCATAAGACATATTAAAATATGCGAGCTCAATATATCGAGATCGCAATGTAGTGGTAGGCATGTATATCGTATTTCATAGTGTAAGACCTGCACCACCTAAGTTCAAGGTAAAAAGAATTTGAAAAATGTTTCAGCAAGGACTGGATTTTCAATGCGTATGCACCAGGTATCAAGACGATACCGTCGCTTATGCTAAATATCCAGCAGCGGGAACGTCATCAGGAAGGATCATTTTGTGAAGTGTGCTGAGGAGGTGGTGTGGTGAGCACCGATGGCGATGATGAGTGGTGTTTAATGGCGCAAGGGCGAGCTATGGCCAAAGAGCGCCATGATAAATGGTAATGAATTCTTTATGTAATATGGATGAAGTGATTAAATTGCGTTACAAATGTAAAAGTAATGTGGCTGTAAAGAGGCCTAAGAACGGGTTGCTGTAAACTGCGTAAAATATAATGACAATGATTCATGACAGTAAAAGGTGCATAAAAGTTTCACTCCGATAAAGCCTCCCCAGGGCTCTTGAAGTAGAGAGCTCAAAGGCATGCTCTATAAAGACTAATGTCACTGCAGCTACAGCCTAGAAGGCGAGGCTGTGTTGCACATGACCCCGCCAAATAATTTCTAGGACATTATCTTAATCTAAAAAGCTAAAAACTGTTTTCAAGTTAAAAAGCGGTTCGCCGCTTAAAAAGAATGCTGGGTGAAGTGGAATATGCTGGTGATAGGCAAAATGAAAGTACTTTTTACGCTCCCTTCTCTGCACTGAATAAGGACATGGAGAACTGTAAGCCTGTCACCACACCTTCGACATGACGGAGGATCCCTTCCAGTCAGTAGGTAAGAGTGGGTGCCGAAGGTGTGTCCAATTCTTAATCGACAAAGGAGCACTTCTTTGTATCTTGTTGTTTTCTCCGATATGCAGAGCCCTAATTTAGGTTTGATTAAGTGCAGTTTATTGGATACCTGGGTCTCCCACTGTTTCTGCCAGTGCTTCTTCAGCTTATGCCGCAAGTATGGTTTAATGTCTGTGGCTGGGATGGGTATGCTTATGTCAGTGTCGCTAAAAGCTACTGAGGTAGCGTTCTCGTCAGCATCTTCGTTACCTTTTATGCCACTGTGTCCAGGTACCCAACATAGAATGATGACTTGTTTCCCTATATAAGCTGAGCATAGCAATGCAAAGAGTTTGTTAAAGACAGTGTTTTTATGTTTTCGTAAGCTCATTAGGGCTCGGACTACGCTCAATGAGTCCGTGAATACAATAGCCCTAGTGAGATTAGATTGCGTTATATGTTTTACTATAGAAAGGATCACGTATGCTTTGGCCGTAAAAATACTGGTATATGGATTAAGTGTACCGGATAGTGAAAACGATGGTCCTAGAGCTGCGTAAGCAACACCAGCAGGAGAAATCGAAGCGTCTGTATAAAATTCAGCACAGGAGTACTTCACCTGTAGTTCAAGGAATTGTGAATGTATATGTGCCTCAGGTGCTCGTTTTGATATTTCTAAGAAAGAGATGTCACATTCGATAGTCTGCCACTCCCAAGGCGGTGGAAGCCGAGTTGGAGCCATTAGGACATTCTCTAGAAGCGGGACGTCTGTTTCTTCTGACAGTGCTTCCAACCGGAGAGAAAGAGCAGGCCTAGTGGTTGGGCGGTTACGGAACAGCCTGGTCGTGGACAAATCACGAATAGGTGAATGGCATGATGTACATCTGATTTCACCTTCAGGGCATATGAGAGACTTAAAGAGGTCCTTTGGTGATGTAGAGACCATTAGTTAGATTCAACGTACAGGCTTCCCAAAGGACTAAGTCCTGAATGCACCTGTAGCAAGACATGCAAGACTGTAGCACTGTAGCAAGACCCAAGTGGTGGACGGAATCCAGCATCTTCAGAGCACTAGGCGTAGCAGAGTTATAGACAATGGCTCCATAACCAATGGCGATGATGGGAACAACAGAGAGATGGAAGCAGTGAAAAATAAAATGAAACTTGATTCATGGTGCTTAATCTTGAACAAGTGAGAATTTATTGTGTAACCCGATTGGATCAGATTCTGTGATTTTACATGCCAAAACCCCAGTCTGATTATGAGGCACATAGTGGAGCACTTCGGATTATTTTTGGATACCTGGGGTTCTATAACGTGCACCCAATGCACGGCACACAGGCATTTTAGCACTTCGAAACGATCAAAATGCGGCTGCCACAGCTGGGGATTTGTTTCCGTGACCTTGTGCTTAGCAGCAGAAACCTAAAGCCAGCAAGCAACCATGGTGGGTATATTGTGTAACCATAGTGTGCATTAGTATTCAGCATATCACTTGCCACATTGTTCGTGGTTTTAAGGGTATTCATGTGCCTGACTCGAGCAAGAGAAACACCCAGTTCATTAAAAACAACAATAATAACACGAGTAAACGCAGCAAAAATAAGGCAGCAACAACAGGAAAAGAAAAATCACCTGTTGCAATGCTGCATATCCGCATGTCTATAAAGGCCTTTTTGCCCTTTTTTCCATGCAGGCTATAGAGTAGCTGAACCTTGTGACCCATAATCCTCTTCATCACGGTAGTTGCCACCTCTCGTAAATTGGAGCCCCCGAACTGAAGAAGATGTTCGCGCTGCAAATAAGCCCAAAATGTACACAAGTCAAATAACTGTTAAGAGGCACATGACATGCTGCAGCAAATAGAATCTGCTGACACATCAATCAAGGTTCACCTGCTATAACAGGGGCAAGGTCTGCCACATAATATACAACTGACCCTCATTACAACGAAGTTGCACCTAACAAGAAATACCTTTGTCGTATAGCTGCTATTTGTTATAGGCACGTATTTCATACATGCTTATATCTATAAGAAGCATCTGAAATTTACTTTATTAATGGACACTCCAGGAGAGTTTCCACCATGGGCATTGCCCTGAGGTTTCGCACATATTTGGGTACATGTCTGCTATTCATTTACGCATGCCGTGTATGCGAGGTAGATGCTATACCATTCAACCGCTAAACCTGCTCAAACTAAGTTTTATGTTCTTGACTGAAATGTTCCTCAGAATCTTTTAGAATGGCAGCCCGCAAATAAATGCCATGAAACATAACATTCAGAGCACATGGCTTTTATCTTAAATATCCTCAGCTTATTAAATATGAAAAGTTCAAAACAGTATCAGTGCTCAAACATGATGGTGATGATATATTACTGGCGTGCCTCCTTATGGGCAGTGTAGTGGCGCCTATGCTATGCCATTTATTGGCCCTACTTTAAAGCTTTAAAGGGAGCTAGAAATTTTGCCGCACCCATGTTAGACACACATATAGTTATACAGTCAAACCTTGATATAACGAAGCTTTACTTCCAGCAAAAAACTTAGTTATATAGAGAATTTTGTTATATTGAAGTTCGTTATAACAAGGTTTGACTGTAACACCATCTGAGGAGTTCAAGTGTAATACTAAACTTTGCTATCACTGTTAGTGCTTCATCCTTCGAGTGAAACTGCCCATTTCTTTTTATATACATACTTGTTATATCAAGCATGAGCAGTATTATAGTTAAATCAATGCATACAGGCCTAGTTTGTAAAGAAGCTGTTCATGTTAGTTTGGCTAGACATGTCCAGTAACTAATCTGAACATTAATTTTTGGCCTCAAAGGCGATGGCCTTTGAGCAACGGAAGCAGAAACAACGCCATCGGGCCCTCTCGTTCACAGTGTGCTCGTACTCATGAATAGAAATAAAATATCTAACCAAATGGTCTTAAACATAGTATATAAGAGTGTTATTATTATTTATTAAAGTTTTTTTGCCACTTGAAATGTGTGAACTGCACATACTCTCGACAACGAGTTGTTTGTGTTCATCCATGCTACAGTTTCGCTACTCAATAACTCAAAAACTAAACACATATTTACAACAATGTCTAAACAATTTCCTACAATACATTTCTGTGCTTCTGAGTAACTTTTGGCGACATGAAAATAACACTAAAGATCCGCAGCGCCACACAATTTTTGTGAGAAACGCCTGAACCACTCAACGGCCTTTCAACAATGTCTAAACAATTTCCTACAATACATTTCTGTGCTTCTGAGTAACTTTTGGCGACATGAAAATAACACTAAAGATCCGCAGCGCCACACAATTTTTGCGAGAAACGCCTGAACCACTCAACGGCCTTTCAAGAGTGTGGCGTTTCGAAGGCCATCGACTGGAAGGCCTTCCAAGCGTGCCTGTGTGACACGGGTACTACTAGGCTCACCAGAAATGATAACTAGGGTGGTGGTTTGGACAAGTTGGTATTCCACGAGATTGGGTTGACATTAGCACAACTCAGAAAGAGTGAAGGAAAAGTAGAAAGAAAGGAGGTAAAAATAAACAGGATACTTTTTTCATAGTGTTCCGCTGTCTCTCATTACTTTTCATCTCCCTTCTTATTTTTACTTTTACTTATTCTGAGTTGCATGAATCTGAACACAACATCGTGCAGAACTTATGTTCAGCCATGAAACATAGCGAATGCACATCCGAGTCATTCCCACGAACTTGATCAGAAAGGCATCCATAATTATGTGTCTCGTGTGGCCACTGATTCTACATTTACGTAGACATCGACCCTGGTGCGAGAACTAGTCAGCCAGAGGAGAAATTCAGAGATGATGACTAATGCATAATCATTCATCTTTCTAACTATCATAACGATGAACACACCATATGTTTAAGCAGCATCAAACAATGTCCACTAAGCAGCACAGTAGAGAACCTTAACATAGTGTGTCCAAAGTGTATTTGCCTCATTAAT
Organism: Dermacentor silvarum; assembly: GCF_013339745.2. Lineage (NCBI taxonomy): Eukaryota > Metazoa > Arthropoda > Arachnida > Ixodida > Ixodidae > Dermacentor > Dermacentor silvarum. Next base: position 163,540,550 of record NC_051162.1, on the reverse strand, counting down.
TTAGTTTATCTCCCTGGAGGCAAAAAAGTGATTGCTACACAAAGTGGGAGCGGTATACTAGTACGTACTTCTAAAAAGGCAGTCATGAAGAAAAACTAAACAGGAAGAAAAAAGCAGTAGAGCAATCAGAAACTGCAAACAGCACCGATTAAATACAAAATGTAAGCATGTAAACACAAAGCTTTTGTGCGAATATACAGAGATTATTTACAATTCAATTTTATCTTCCTGAAAGCAAGGTTTCTTGAAGAAGTGGCTTTCTACTGCATGATGAACTTCAGGAAGTCATCACAGGACAGTGAACAATGCCCATGTTGAATATGAAGTTACCATGATGCTATTGGTGCAACTAGCTGTAGTGTCCATACTTTTTGGAATGTAGGAAGGCAACCCTGGTAGAGAGCAGGGGAGCTTCCAAGATGGCTGCGATGTAGCACAAATAAACCCGTGTGTGTTCTCGACACAATCGGTCGTAATCAGTTGTAATCAGTTGTATTACTCGATCTACGACACGTTACAATGGCAGACCGACATGCCAGACATGGACGATGCAGCTGTACCAAGTAACAGTGACCTTCCAAGCCACAGCACAGCTACTTCTAGTGAACCTCTGCCAGCAACTCCCAAGACCGCCTCACAGCGGTACCCCCAACGAACCAGGCAACGCCCTGAGCGCCTGAAAGACTATGTGTGAACAAAAGTGCATTTTTCTTTTTTCTACTATGTGTTTGAACAAAACTGAATTTTCCTTCCCTGAGGGGATGATGTAGTTTCCATGCATAGCACTTTTTGGAATGTAGGAAGGCAACCCTGGTAGAGAGCAGGGGAGCTTCCAAGATGGCTGTGATGTAGCACAAATAAACCTGTGTGCGTTCTCGACACAGTCGGTCGTAATCAGTCGTATTATTCGAACTACGACACGTTACACTAGCTATATATATATATTAAGAAAATGATGGTAACAGAATTTGCTTGATGTGAAGCAGGAGATACTTATGTAATTTGTGGTGGTGAATGCAAGAAACAATGTTTCAAGTGCATTTCAAAGAACAATCCAAACGAGAACACAAGAAGTGATTACGGGCGGTTCTGCGGCCTTCCACCTGCTACTGGATTACTGCAACTTATGCAAGAGGACATTCGGGATGATGAGCATGTTTTCACATTGATCGCGTAGCCAACAAAGGTGTGATTCAGTGTGGTGGGACACAGACAATGGCAGGCTGAATATTATCTTTTTTTTTCCCCACAGAATTAGCGACACATACTCCCAGTATTGTGATGTGTTGGGTGGTGTCATTTTTGGATGGATTTAAAAAAAAAACAGCAGCTGGATAATCTTCAAAGCAGCACCAAATTACCAAAGCAGATTCCAGTTGAGGCCGGAAAACGTCACCATATAGCCTAACTTATTTAAACAACCCAGTCGGTCCTCCATTTCCTTAACCAGGGTGTGCAGTAGTGGGCCAGAAACATTTATGTCATGTTCTGAGACTCAACGCCATTAAATTCGATCTTTGTCCCATCAGCTAAGAGACTTCACCAAGTCTCAATGGCAACCTGTGCCCTCTCTTTGATGAGGAAGTTAACGGGGTTTTTCAAAGTACATACAGTCATCACCTTTTGGTAAAGAAGTGCCTTTTACAAACTATTCAGTCTGCTCTATCCTTAAACTTCCTTCTCAATACATATCAAAATACACCATGTCATGAACCTCAACAAACACGAATCAGATTTTAGCTACTTAACAGAACTCATGGAAACCCACACAAAACAGAGTTCCACAGAGAAGTGAAGATGGAGTTATCAGCAGTGGTTGAACAACCGAATGTTGCCAACATTTCACCAAGGAGACTAGTTTTGTCAAGTTTCCTGGTCGGAACTTTAGTTTCAGAAACATCTCTTGTGTGACCACTGCTGAAGACTGATGACAGTGTCTTATTAACTCTAAAGCGACAACCAAGCTATTTGCAAATAAAGCAGAAAAGCCTAGATAACATATGAGCACTTTTCATATGATTACGGGCAAACATTTCAACCACTGTGATAAAAGAACAAGGTAAATACCAAGGCTGCAGCCACATCATCATCTTGGACAGCTTCCTCTAGTGCTTCGAACTCTTCCAGCGTTTCTGCGGGCATCTTCGGCAGCCTGACTGGAGATGGCTGCAGAGAATGTGTGTTCTGGTTCGACGAGGCCTCCAATCGCGCCTGCCCGTCCAACAGCAGCTGCATGTTGTGCCTTATCTGCTTCAGCTCGTGATTGCTGTCGCACTGGTCTCTGCGGATATCCAAAAGGAGTCGAGTGGTCCGAAGCTCAGCATCTGTAACAAGCAAGCACGCACATTTACCTCCATTAGGTGCCTGTAAGCGCAAAGATCTTTGTAAGCAAGAAGCAGGCAGCACAGATGTCAGGCTACGTCTAACATTTACTGTGGATAATATGAACATAGTTACAGTACCAGGGTTCGTACACAATATTTGGCTGGAAATTCAAGGACATTTCAAGGATTTCAAGGATGCAAAAAGGCAGAATTCAAGGAGTGTTAGCGTAATTTTATTTCCTCACATGACTTAGGAAAGGAGCCCTATTTTCGCATTAATTTCTCTTTCAAGAGCTGTTATCTCCGCTTCTTTTTCTTTGGCTGTTCGACGGAAACTTCGTCGCCTTTCGCCTTTCTGGTGGCTCTTCAAGGTAGATTCCCCCATCGTTGCAATGTCGACCGTCTTCTGACATAATGCGCACATTGCTCGATAAGGATCGCTTGGTTCCGGTCTCACCCAGTGACGATAGTCCGTATGTTGCAGCCACGCAGGCTGAAACTTGCACTTCCCGCCTGGCATCTTGTCAAAGTAAACGCACAACGCAAACGCGAACTTCACTGAAATGGCGCGCACGAGGCCGACAAACGGCCCGACTATAGTACCTAAAAGACACATACTAGTGTGCCGAGAGCGGGTGTCGCGGTAGCACCGAGTGTGATGCCTGCCGCCGCCGGCCGCTTGGTGCGCTGCACTTCGAGACTGTGCCGGACCATGCTGAGACATGGGCGGACTTCAGGCAAGACACGACGCGAGTCTCCCCATTTGCCCGGCGATCTGCCTCTTATGTGCTTGTCCCAATCCGCAATACGTTCGGGGTCTGCGGACGCGCTGGGTAATGAGATGAGCCGTTTCTTTCCGCGTCTCTGGGAAATCGCGGTTTCGCGACCTGTTCAAAGTTTCTTTAGACAGACGAGTGCACACATAGATGCAAAAAACCCACTCACAATAAGAAAAGACTGCAACGAAAGTGGCAGCAAGGCGAGAAATGAACTAAGCATTGCAATCGACGCGTAGCAATCAACGCATCGCAAACGAACGCGAGTCGAACACCGCAGGATTTAGCATGGTGCCGACAGGCATCGCCGTCTGGTGGCCCGCGGCGGCAGGCATCACAGCCCGCGCCACCGTCCCGCGTTGGAGACTCTCGGTGGACGGCACACTAAGAGTATATTCTAGGCACTATACGCAAGCCTAGCGAGCGATATGTCTCGCATTGGATTGGATTTCCAGTGCATATTAGTTGCCAGACGACGTAGGGGCTGCGAGATTTAAAACCGAAACTTCCTGATGTTGCCTTTAGTCAACACAGCTTGTTTTCATGGGCATTCGTAAGCGAAAGGGCCTTAAATATCAGCATGACTTGCGGAGGTACATCGTTAATTTCCTCTAGCGGAACAAATCCCACGGGATTTTCAAGGATTACAAGGAGCCCACGGGTATTCAAGTAGTTTCAAGGGCCCTTGAACTTATACTGTCAATATCAAGGATATTCAAGGATTTCAAGGGGCTGTGCGAACCCTGCAGTACTGAGCAAAAAGATATAATATTTTGCATTTGGGTCCTGCGAGCTAACATGCTCAGAATGTTGGTGCTGCGTTATGACAAGTTTAAAACCATCACAATAAACAATAGTTTCTAAAACATGCACTGCAATTGTACGTTATTTGTACAGCACACCCACCGTGTACATAATTTACGCATTTCAACAGTGTATCACAAGAAACCCTAATATCAACCAGCAGTGAAAATACGTGCGCAATGGTGAGAAATTTTAACAAGTGAGGAGGTCAGCCTAGCAAAACGTATGGCTTGCTACTGCAGATTTGCTATATAACAAGAGACGAATGGACAAGAGAAAAATAAAATAACTCGCATGCATCCACTCGCACCAAAGAGCGGAAAGGGGAAGCAGTGAGCACCATGAAATCAACTAAGAGGAAACTGGAGCTTTATGGCCTCGTAGATAAACAAAAAAGTTCTCCATCTCTATCCTTTTGGCTGTGCCACCGAGATGGATAACATTTTGGTTATTAACAATGCCGTAAAGCTCCACTTTCTGCATTTTCGATTTTGGCAAGCATGAGCGCAGGATGTCATCGATGACGGCAGAGAGGAAATTACGGCCGCAGTCAGTGAGTAATTGACATAGAGCATTGTGCACGAAGATCACATCATAGAGGAGAAAGTCCGCTACGCAAAGCCCAGCGAGCAGGTCAGCCCGTCTGGTTCTAGAGTGGGGAGATCCAGCATTACGTGTGATGATCTGTGATCGCACAGAAGCTGTGTCTGTACAACTATGGGCGGAACTTTGCGAATGCCCATGCAAGTACAAGGCATATGCAATGAGTCATGGAATAACTACGCTCAGCGGCTACCACGAGCCAGCTCGCATAGGCTACAACGCAGTCATGTCCACACTGGTGTTGGAATAAGACTGCACCTATGCTGTGAGCTGTCAGCAGTCAAAACTTTAGTTGGGGCAGATGAGTCAAAGTGCATTACAGAGTTGAAAGCTAGTTTACAGCTACAAAATATTCAATAAGACAGCTATGTAAGGCTTAGGAAAGAGACTGAATGAAGTGGATCCAATAACTCTCATTTAGAATCTAGACTGCATTGTTAGTAGAAAAAAAGCAAGGTGTTAAGTTTCACTCAGGAAGCCAAACAATCGAGGCTAGAGGGTTGATTGAGAACCTGACTTAACTTTATTGCTGGCTCCAAAATTTGTAGCAAATAAAGTTAAACCTGCTGATATTGTCATTTTTGCGTTAGCAGCAACTGAAAGCACCTTCTTCGCCACGACAGAATGTGAAGCAGTGGCGTCGCACTTGATGCGCTCGAATTCACGGCAACTGTGAGGCGAGAACGAAAGCACGTTTGCGTGCGTGCGTGAGGTGGCCCTGCATTGCTCGACCTGGCGATCTTGCCACCGTGGGCGTGACCTTTCCCCCCTACCTTCATTCAAACCTGATCCCACCGCTTGCTGCAGCTGGCCTAGCCCGCCAAGCCGGCAGGCACTCTCCTTTTCATGTTGATGTTGCCGAAGAAAAAAAAGTTCTTTGCTTTTCAATGCGCTGGCAGCACCACTATTTGGTTACTGCGCAAGTCTCTGCGCTTCACTTCCCTAACCTGACACTAGGTGACACTATAGGGATGCTTACAGTCGGAAGTAACGCGAGCGCGTGCAATCTATGTCACTTTGGCAAAAACGACCCCCTCTATTGACCCTTTTCAGGGAGCAGTTTGCTCTACAGGAACGAGATGGCGCTTCCTGTGGCTCGCCATACGTTGCCTCAGCGAATGCGCATGAATACGAAACCGTTACTGCTTGTGCCCTGCTACAGTGTGATCAGCTGTCGGAAATGGAAACTGGGTGTTCGCTTATGCGCTGTGCCCAGTTCATACTGCAAAATGTGCAACAATAAAGGGAAGACGTGTGCGGTAGTTTGCTGCAAAACTGGTGATTCACATATTAAGGAATGGAATCAACCTGTGTCGCCGCTTCTACATAAGCACTGCCTGTGTTGCCGCCCTTCACGATGGACGGCTTTCCTCGAGGATCAAAAAAGATAATTCATCTGCCAGCGCTGTATAGCTAACCTCCAAAGAAAGGACTTCAACTACGGAATGTTGGCACTTAAGAGGGAGTACCGCTTGCTACAAAAGCAAGTAGCGCCACTTACTGGTATAGTAAGCTTCTCGCACGTTATCTAAACACATCCACGCCTACTCGCACGCAAACTTACGCCCACCCTATTGCCAACACAGCAATAATAGGCGAATGGGCGCACACTTGAATCAATCTGCCGAAGCATGAGTGACGACGACTACACCGATAAGACACGAATGTTTGAAGCTGAACGTTTCGTGACGGTCCACAGAGTAAGTGAGGCACAAGCGATAATACTTCCTTGCTACAAGCAACCATAAAGTACAGAACATTTACATTCCAAGCTTCGTGCCCAGCAACAACAAATCTATCGTATCAGAGCACACCCGCGAGCGATTAGGCTGAAAATAAACAATCAGATAGTGGCCGCACCGAGGAACTTTACTGAGTCACAAATATGACAAGCCACCGCTTCAAATTGTTTGCCAAGCAAAGAACGAAGAGCATACTGATCCCGATTTAATTCATAAGCGGAAAGTTTGGACAGCTTGGAATACATTTCTAGCACCGCTTTTAGTACAAGCACCATATACGCTGCTCGCGCCGTTTGGACAAGGCGTAATGAGCTCTGAAAGCACTTACATGTTTTCTAAAGCTGTGGGCAAAGCTTCATGTCGTCCAAACCGAGGTTTGTTGCGCCACACCGGCGTCACGTGCTTGCATTGTAAACGAGGAGGCAGTTAAAGCAAACAATGGACGCGTCACCATGTGATCAAACATGGCAGCGCCCATGAGAGCGCCGCGAAAAGGGTCAATAGTCGAGCGCACTGGCGCAACCACTGTAACCAGCAACTTCCGACGGGGCCGGCGCCGAATTGGCTCCTGACCCATTCGCACGTTAGTCGCGCTGACCCACAATGCCATTTCGCCTGAACAAATAAAGGTGCCCACGCCACTTCGCTGACAGCCATTCAAAGCGGCGAGCGGGCTTGGGATCGTTCTGCGCATGCTCTGAAGATAACAGCCGACAGCGCGCGCGTCGGAGTACAGAAGAGATGGCGTTTCGGCTGGCGCAGCGCAACCGGCGTAGCGTGACTGTCCGCAAACAATGCTGGCCGCGCACTGATAATGTCGGAGTATAAACGGGCCTTATACGACGTCATCGATAAGCATCAAGTAAATATGGTAAGCGTTTCTTTTTCGAATTTTCGTGCCGAATTTGCATACAACGAAATCTTCTTTATATCGAAGTTTTTGGGGAATTTGTCAATTTCGTTATATCCAGGCTTAACTGTACAACAGGAGTAAGAAATGGCAGCTTTAAAAAGGTGCTCCACAGTACGAAGGAAGGAAAAAGGCTAGGTGGGAGCATGACATGACAGTCTTAAAGCCGAGACATAAAGATTGTAAAGAAAAGGCTCATAGGAAATATAGGCCTTCGCTATGTGATAGGCAAGCAGTAATTTCTAGCCAACAAACGTGCGGGCCGACCATGATGAGGACATCACTAAGAGCTGCCATAAACCAAACAATGCCTTGAAAGGTCCAGGTAAGGCCTATTTCCCAAGAGTCAACGTGCAGGCAGGCACTCGAAGGAAAAAGGTCAGCACCAGAGAAGGCTGCCTTGCCAAGCTAGCTGCATGGTGTCATGCTTCCCTGCTAGCCCTTTTCCTTGCTCCATACTGTCACAAAGCTGCTAAGGACTTATTGAAAATCAACATCCAAATAGAAAGCAGTAGTCATGAAAACAGCAAGGAGATAAAGCTTACCAGGAATGTCTTCGGCATCTAAGTAGTCTCGCTGCCTTTCAAGCTCCGCCTTTTTTTCCGCCAGACGTTTCAAGCTTCGTGCCACAATACGTGAACAAGTCAGGGCTTCCTGCATACCGCCATATGTACCACAGTTAGCCTAGACTGCAATACGCACGCTCCATTTCATTCTAACATATCTAATGTCATCTAATTAAATGAAGTGTATCAGTAATTAAGGTAAATCGGCACTACTGGGTGAAGTCGTGCAAGATATACTCAGGGTTCATACAGAACATCTGACTGGGAAACAAACCTTATTCGCATGCAGACACACTGAAAAATAGTGAAATCCCCTTCTTAGCAGCAATTCCTTGCGGCCAAGCCAGCTGCTGAGTTGGAAGCACACTTAAAGCTCTTCGTGTCACTTTTCTAAGTTGACTTTCCCCATTGTAATGATGTCAATCACTTTATGGCGTGATGGTCAGTAGTGCCTGACTTTGTCCAAAGATAATCGTCATGTTAATGCGGCTGAAACTTAACTTTCCGCCAGGCATTCCTAGAGCTCGAAAAGGAAGCCATGATGGCTGCAGAATGAACCAACCAGCAAAACAACCAAAATTTAGCACGGCTTGGTCTGTTGAAGTGATGTTCCTAGGGGGGAGTGTGGGTGGTCGGACCATCCTGGGTGCAGCCTGCTAAGCGCTGGCTGTGCTGTGGTTGCCACTCTAGTCTTTGTATTCTCCGTGGCTCGTAGCCGAATGCAGTAAATGTCTGAGCCCAGGCAGCTGAATGGGCCGACGAAGAGAATAAGCTAAAGCTGAGAAGTTCTGATGGAATGACTTGCTTGTTTGAAGCTTTCAAGCACCTGTATACGTGGCGCGAGACGTAATGATGCCAGCAGCATCAAATGAGAATCGACGCGCTTGCGTAACTTTCTGTTTTTTATGTGATTGTTTAAAAACACTTCCCTGGGGGCTGCTTGTGATAAACCAAAGCATCGCGGGGGAGGGGGGGCAGGACAGAGATTGCAAATCCAACACTCACTCATCTCCCACTTTCGGAATAAAGGGAGGTTGACCGTCAAATGCATCGTCTCTTTCTATTTGCTCACTCTGTCACTGGAAATCGCACACACATGCTCAACGTTGTGCTCTGATGTACAAAGATGGCTTGAAGGCCAGAAAGCTTGAAGGTTGCGGTGGTTGCTATAACCCTGAAAAATGGCTAATTCGTGCAAAAGGTTTAAACGGCAGGCCATTTATTCTATCCTAATGTATAACGAAACATTTTCACCATGATTGGTGACATCTGCGTGATTGATGCCTGCATATAATTTATCAGTTGCTTCATACAATACTTGGAATAAATTCTGCAAATTAGGGGACAGGCATTGAAGCAAGGGCTCCCAATTATTTAAGTCATTCCGAAATATCTAAAGCAAGGTGCTTATGAAGCAGTGCTAATGAGTGCTGCATTCATTGTCTGAAACTGCAGCAAGTGCTCAATTAAGCAATAAAGTCAGAAAGAAAAGAGCAAATTGAATTGTTTGTAGGGCATAAACGATAAATGCCAAATTAAGGGCAAAGTTAAGAGCATTGCCCTTTTAAATTATTTCATATTCAATCTGCAAAATGTGTGTCAGGAGATAGGAGGGAGTGGCAAGACAAAGAGAAGAGGGGAGGGCAAAACAGCAAAGCTGCTCTGGGTGGTGGGAAACCGAGTGATGCCACTGAGTTGCTTCATCTGGCTTTGTCTAGCGCCACAATGGCAGAGGTTAACCCCACAAAGCCCGAATGCCATTCCACATCAAATAAAATGAAAACAGCTTATTCAAATTTATTTACGGCTGTAGGGGGGTACATTGGTACCAAGGGAACAATGAAACAATAATTGTGTACACAATAATTAGTACGGTGATTAATTACTTAGTAATTGATTTGCAGAACTATCCACAACTGAGAACTCCCTCCGGTATATCAAAAACACGTGCATAGACCCTGCATGTGGTTTCCAGTGCTTAAATCCAGAGTTTGAGGTGCCAAAATCAGCATATCAAAAATGATACATTGGGCTTTGTGGCTGGTGGCTGCAGACATGCCTCATTAAAATTGTTTGGCAACACTCTCAGAATAAATTACTAGGATTGCTTACCGATAGAAAGTGTCCATGCGTAGCCCTCCATGCCGAGTTTGCTACTTTAAAGCTGCCTCGACTATTTTTCTTATCATTTCGTTTTCTTATGTTTTACTCTTCTCTCCCCAAGTGCAGGCTAGCCAATCGGGCACATGCTTGGTTAACCTCCCTACCTTTCCTTCTTCATTTCTGTTGTCACTCTGAATGTTCAAGTCAAACGCAACCCTAGTTTTCAAGGAATTCAAGGAGGGCACTTATTTTCAAGGAGTTCTAAGGGCTCTTGAATCTCTTTTATCAAATTCGAAGATTTTGAAGGATTTCGAGAAGGTGTATGAATCCTAATACTAGTAAAAGCAGAAAGAACAATCGATGGCATCATCAGGCACACTAAAGCGTTGCTGTGAACTTGATAGCACAATCTTTACATTCTGTTTGTTTTGCCAAAGTAAGCACTTGTAAGTCATGCTTCAGCTTATGTGTTCCCCCCATCTGTGTTCTTCAGAACTGCAGCATACAATATTGTGTCATGCCCAATATTCAGTCATGTGTGCTAACACATATCATATGAATGCATTGCTTTAGGTATATTAAAAAATTGTAAGCTTTACGTAAGAACCTTAACGCTGCTTCTACCGGTCTCCATTTCCCCTACTTTGTGCAATGTCTATAACATGTGCGCATAGATAATGCACCTCCAGTGCAGCTAAAGATGAGTTCGGGCAGATGGCAGATTCACACACCAATACAGCAAAACATGCCATTACAAAAACCCACATATCGTAATGACACACTTCGTAACAACATTACAAAGTGTGTTCAAGCATGAAGGCAAGTTCCAACTCGAAATTTTACAGAGCCATTGCCTAGACAAAATTAAGGTAGTAACAAGCTGGAAAAATAAAATTACCTCTTTGTCATGCCTTTTCCTCGTAGGTGTGGGTGATCTTTGCTCTTGCTTTGGACTCGTCTCCGGCTGTGGACTTGTCCCCTGCTGCGGGCACAGCTCAGACTGTGAACTTTGCTCTAGCTCAGAGTTTCGTTCAGGCTTGGAATCTGCTGGCTCCAGTTTCAGACGAGGTTTGTCTGATTCTGAAATGCAGGTCACCTCTTGCTGTGGCTGTGGATTCACATCTGGCTGTTGACTTGGCTCCGGGTGTGGATCTGCTTCAGGCGTGGAATGCTGCTCCAGGTTTTCTTGAACGCCAGATAAGTGTGAAACGTCCACCTGCTGTGTCTGCTCCTCGTATGCGCTGTTTTCTGCATGTATAACGTGAAGGTGAGTGCATTGCTAATCGAAAAGAATTAAATGAGTACTGATAAGATGACATTTCATTTTATAATGTGAAGTAAAGGTAATCTACTAGGTCACCTTCTACTAGGTAACCTTCTAAATCTACTAGAAATACTAGCACAGCACCATAAACAACTTACTGTGGCACTTGTATCTGTAAAACAATCACAGTTTTGGTACAAATGATGTGGATGCGTCATGACCTCAAGATATACCGGCTCGCTTCCTTCCTGTAATTGCTGCAGCTGCCACATATATACAAGCACAGCCTGAAGAAACCCACACAGCACTCTTGTTTATGTTATCTATGAGCACCATCACCACGCCTAGCTTCATTGCTACACAATGTCACTAGATTTCGCTCTGTGTCATTACGTCACAATAATGTCAGTGACACCAGGCCTACCATTTCCAGACAACTTTAGTATCAAATTAGGATGTCTTATAAGCATTTCCCTACCATCATTCTCGCTGCGATTATCTCACGTGCTGTAAATTGTAAAATTTCGAAAAGATGTGTCAGTACTCCCTTAAATCATGTCTACATGAGTGTGATTGCACTAGACAGTGCAAAGATGAGAAGGTGCACACCGAATCAGTTTATTGTGTGTGCAGATTTGTACCTCCTCATCTTTGTCTGCACTGTTTAGCACTTGCATTCGAGTGAGGAAGTCCCCCAAGAAGTTGCAATCTAAAATTAACACCGTGCAACAGTGTTAAGCACCCAATAGGACATGGCTCATGTTTAGTAACTATTTGCTAGCCCGATTGAGTTGACGAGTGAGGACCACGATCCACAAGTGACTGGCCAGTGGACCATGTTGGCAGATGGTCTGGGAGCTGATCTAGGAGGATGAGTGGGCAAAGTTCTGACTGGTGTTGTAGAAGTCTGTTGCCAGACTTTGGGGCCAGTATTGCCAGACTGCCTGCCAAATCTGACGGGGAAAACCACCGTAAAATATAGCGACCGCATTGACGCCGTTTCCGAGGCGGTAGTACCGGTAGCTCCCGGTAGTAGCGTAATTTTGCTCCATAACCCGCGCTCTTTGTGCGGGCCCAGTTCTCCGACGGTACGACGCGAAACCAATACGGGTCGCATAGCACTCGGGCTGCTTTCTTGCGCCATGGGTGCTAAGTGTTGAAGCTTTCGCTGGATCTGAAACTGAGACGCGTCGCACCATAGCCTCCTCTATACAAAGTTATAGAGGAGGCTATGGTCGCACAATCCTCGGGGAGCTATCTTGCGCTGCGCTGGCTGCAGTGGGACGACGCGAATCCGAGGCGCGTCGCATAAAACTCGGGACGCTTTCTTGCGCGATGGCTGCTACGTATTCGTGTTGAAGCTTTTGCTGAGCGAAACCGAGACGCGTCGCATAACACTCAGGGCCACTTTCTTGCGCGATGGGTGCTACGTATACGTGTTGAAGCTTTTGCTGAGCGAAACCGAGACGCGTCGCATAACACTCGATCGGGCCGCTTTCGAGTGTTATACGACGCGTCTCGGTTTGGCTCAGCAAAAGCTGCCCGAGTGTTATGCGACGCGTCTCGGTTTCGCGCAGCAAAAGCTTCACCACGTAAACGTAGCAGCCATCGCGCAAGCAAGCAGCCCGAGTGTTATGCGAAGTGTCTCGGTTTCGCCCAGCAAAAGCTTCAACACGTAAACGTAGCAGCCATCGCGCAAGAAAGCGGCCCGAGTGTTATGCGACGCGTCTCGGTTTCGCTCAGCGAAAGCTTCAACACGAATACGTAGCAGCCATCGCGCAAGAAAGCGGTCCCGAGTGTTATGCGACGCGTCTCGGTTTCGCTCAGCGAAAGCTTCAACACGAATACGTAGCAGCCATCGCGCAAGAAAGCGTCCCGTGTGTTATGCGACGCGTCTCGGTTTCGCGTCGTCGCGTTGCAGCCATCGCGCGCAGCGCAAGATAACGCCCCGAGGATTGTGCGACGCATCTCAGTTTCAGATCCAGCCAATGCTTTAACTTCTGGCGCACGCGGCAGGCATCTTTCTAAAGGAGGCGTTGCTTTAACACTTAGCACCCATGGCGCAAGAAAGCGGCCCGAGTATTATGCGACGCGTATCGGTTTCGCGTCGTACCGTCGGAGAACTGGGCCCGCACTAAGCGCGCGGGTCATGGAGCAAAATTACGGTACTACCGGGAACTGGCAACTCGGTGCGCCTCGAAAACGGCGTCAGTGCGGTCGCTATATTTGACGGTGTTTTTCCCTGTCAAATTTGGCAGGCAGTCTGGCAATATTGGCCCCAAAGTGTGGCAACAGACTTCTACAACACTAGTCAGAACTTTGCCGGCTGAGTGTCCGCTAGACAGATAGATAGTTGGCCTGAAGTTCGCAAATAACGCTTCGCATTAAAAAGAAAGAAAAGAAGGGAAAAAAAAGAACGCATTACCCCCCCCCCCCCCAATCTTCGGTGCCGGAACATAAATGGAAAATAGCTGTGATGTGTGAACATGTTAAACAAAATCGAGGGGATATTACCTTTTCTCCATATGCAGGCACAGCTGTGCGTGCAACGACCGTTACCAGATCATCCCATGCATTGCAATGACAGTAGAATGAAAGCCAACTGACCTGCAACACGGCTGTGATTGACCGGTGAGTGGCCACAGTAGCTGCACCAGCCGCACGGGACAACAGCGGCTTGTACGCGGCAAAGCGTCCAACGACGACGGTCGGGTGAAGCCGTCGCAATCGCAGCCGATCGACGTGCACTGTCCGCGCGAAATGCCGCGCATGTCCGCATGCGTAAACATGCCGCCAGCCATTTGAGAAACACAGGTTGTCCCCGACCACAGTTCCTACGAGTACGCGAGCGCGCCACTTCCGTCAACGGGAGTTTGGAACCAAAGCTAAGTAAGAATTCACGTTTCTGGAACACACAGTACGCATGCACGGCAGCGAGGGAGAACAGCGCTGTTGTAGTGCTATATGTCGAGTGAACTCAACCGCTGAATTATGCTCCCACGAGGTCTCGGTGGTCGCTGCGCATGCGCGAGCTGAGAGTAGGAAGAAAGGAGGGTAACCAGGGAGAATCTCGTTCCACAAATCGCCCGTCGAGGGCGGGGCTTCTGCGCCACCACCTTCAGCAACGTCATACGTCTCTCTCTCTCTCTTTTTTCTTTTTCTAACTTTTTTTTCTTTCTCTATGAGCGAAGTTGTTAATGTTTAGGGTTTTGTGCATGAAGGACGAATGGTCTCGTGCATTTTTCGTGTCCGTCAACAATGGTGCAGTGTACAGCGCTGCATTTTCGGCCCGGGCCCGCTTTCTGAAGTCCGAGCCCAGCCCGGGCCCGCGGATATAAAGCCCGGGCGTTATTACTCAGCTTAGCAAGAGCCCGTGTGTGCATTACCAAGCCCGACCTGTAAATAATAATATATAATAATATATATATATATATATATATATATATATATATATATATATATATATATATATTTTTTCTTACATATTGTACCGTACGTGTCAGCCTCACCTACTCGAGGTCTTATCAACTGTAGTGTATACGCAATGAAAGACCAAAATCGTTGTTTCTCCCAAGGGAACATCAGTATCAGTGTCTAGCTGTGCTATTATTGTTCCGCTGGAGCGCATGCATTTGCCTTGACCGTACATTTGATCCTATGTGGTCATATGGCATATATATATATATATATATATATATATATATATATATCAGTGAGACAAAGAATCACAGGAGCCGGCACAGAAGTAGCGTAAAAATAGAAGCACGTATACGAAAAATTTGTCGCAGTTTAACCCGAAAGGCGAAGCACCAATTGCGATAGCAAATTAGTAGAGAGCTATACGGAGTAAGGATAGTAGTTTTATCACCTGTGTAAACGTGTAGTGTAAACGGATAGTAGTTTTATCACATGCAGCAGCACCAGCAACGCGCAGAACTGTTGTCGACGCCGTCGGCGTTTTGACCGCGTTCACACCGAACGCGCGCGGCGTTTTTATATAAATGCGTATTTGGTGCCGCAGCTAAACGTCGCCTCCCCTCCCTCCCTCCCATCCCCCCACAGCCTTTCGCGCGACGAAAAAAGTTGCGTTTGCTCTCTATATATGGAAAGCAGGAAAGAGACGCTTAATTCTGCAGCCCTTCAGAGAGCACGGCGCAGAACGCGCGTTTGCTCTCCGACGTGCGTTCGCTCCCCGTAAAAGCGCGCTTCCCTCGCTCCCTTTCACTCGCACATAGAGCGTCCGGAGCGCGGCGACGATTTGATCGCCGTTGACGTCATACGGAACCTCATGGCGACGGCGACGGCTGAAATCTGCTTTGGAGTGGCCATATAATTGCTCTCGCAATAAAAC
Organism: Dermacentor silvarum; assembly: GCF_013339745.2. Taxonomy (NCBI): domain Eukaryota; kingdom Metazoa; phylum Arthropoda; class Arachnida; order Ixodida; family Ixodidae; genus Dermacentor; species Dermacentor silvarum. The sequence goes on along the minus strand of NC_051162.1, from coordinate 163,525,107 downwards.
ATAACAGGGCTTTACTGCCGTTTCGGCCGGGGTCCGGCCTTTACTAAGAGTGCGATTGCAAGCGTACAGAGCTCACTTTTAACATTTTCGCCGTAAGAGTGAAAAAAGACAAGAAAAAATACAAAGTAAAATGAATGAATGAGTTAATTTTTGCTTCAATGCATAAAGCAACGTTTTGTTAAGAAACTAACCGGAACGCCAATGCATTTCTCCGCAAAGTTCAGGAATTAATATCTAGAAACTGGTGTCATGCCGAGAATTCGTTCCAAGTGGATCGCCATTGTGAACTCCACGGCTACAATTTGTAAATTGCAATATGGGCCATCAGGTAATTAGTTAAAAACCGAATTAGTGATCTTTTGTTAATTATTCGATTATGCATTTCAATTTCTTGTGCAAGTAATGTCCGCCTCTTCGAGTAGACCAGCTCATAAACTAGAATTGTGCTATCTGCCACAGGCAACCTTTAGGAATTTTTGAAAGTGTTCGCTGAAACATCCTTTATATGCATTTCGTAACGGTTATATCACACATATCATATGGCATGTTTATGAAGTGATATATGCATATTTCCGCAGCAATAATTCGAAATTATGTTGATGTGTATTACTTAACCTTGTCATAAAATCTCTCGTTTATATTATATTTTATTTTATTACGATAGCAATTATATGGACACTCCAAAGCAGATTTCTGCCGTCGGCGTCGCCGTCGTCGCCGCCGTGAGGTTCCGTATGACGTCAATGGAGATGAAATCGTCGCCGCGCGCCGCCGAACGCTGTATGTGCGAGTGAAAGGGGGCGAGGGACGCGCGCTTTCACGGGGAGTGAACCCACAGCGGAGAACAAACGCGCGTTCTGCGCCGTGCTCCCTTAAGGGCTGCAGAAGTAGGCGTCTCTTTCCTCCTTTACAATCACCATATATGTAGAGCAAACGCCCCTTCTTCCGACGCACGAAAGGCCGTGGGGGAGGGAAGGGAAGGGAGCCGACGTTTAGCTGCGGCACGAAGTGCCTATTTATATCAGAGGCTCCGGCAATAGTCACCAACGCCGCACGCATTTTGTGCGAATGCGGGCAAAACGCCGACGGCGTCGACAACAGTTCTGCGTGTTGCCGGTGCTGATGCATGTCTAAGTTTACACTGCTGATAAAGCTACTATCATTTCTCCGTACAGCTCTCGACAAATTTGCTATCGCAATTGATGCTTCGCCTTCCAGGTGAAACTGCGACAACTTTTTTTCACGCACTCACAGACTTTGTATAAAAAACGCCTGTCTGCAAACACAAAGAAAAACACGTGTGCAAAGAATATAATGGATCGCAGTTCGTTCAGCTCAGAGGTTCGTGGAGGTCACAGTGCAGGAGGTGAGGGTGTATGACTGACTGTCTTTGTGGTCAAATACTCTCCTGACAGCGGTGACTCCTGGCATGCCTTTTGTTAATTTGTTTTCATAATGCCACTTCATGCGCACGCCCAGCTTTGTACCCCTTTAGAGCAACACCGTACGTGCCCATCGTTTTTGATGACTTTGACGTGTGTCATTGTACGTGTTGACATTCATGACGACAGGAAACCTGTGCGCCCCTGTGGCCATCGGGTACCCGCGATTTACGAGCTTGTTTTCACAGTCTTGTTGTATTCACTGTTTTTTTTCTTTTTTTTAATAATGCCACTCTGTGCACGCGCAGGTTTCCATTCACGTGTTGGTTGTATTCCTTTTCTTACTTTGCATTTTTTTCTTGTCTTTTTTCACTCTTAAGGCGAAAATGTTTAAATTGAGCTCTGTACGCTTGCAATCGCACTCTTGATGAAAGCCGGACCCCGGCCAAATCATCAGTAAAGTCCGGCTACGTTTTTCCTACGTGCTTCTATTTTAAACCTATATATATATATATATATATATATATATATATATATATATAGTCACTGACAGCCTGCTCAATCGACCTCTGCGTGGATGAACCTTCAATGCAGCCGCTATAAAAAGTTTTGATAAAGGTTACGGAGCTTGAGTTGCAGCTAAACTCTTAGAAAACATTAGGATTAGGAGAACAGAAATTCGATGGATTCCTGCGCATATCGGGAAAGTGGACGAGGCTCGGGGTAAACCGCAACGAGGTTGCGCATGACTTGGCACGAGGACTTGCTAACCGTGACAGCCATAACCGAGCCGTTCACCATCAGGCCGGGGAACATAGAGATCATTTAATAACTTATAATGGGATTACCAAACATTACTGTCAAGGACGCAGGCAATTCGCATTGCCACACTCAAAACTAAACAGGGCTCAGACAGTCTACTCACTGCGCTTACTGCAAACCGGTACATACCCCACGCCGTACCACATTAACAAAATATACCCAGAAAGGGAGATTAGGATGGAATGTAATGATTGTAACAGCACATATGCCCGCGGGGTGCCCCGCAACTCTTCCCAGCCTCCTGGAAGAATGGACACAATGAGAAAAAAGAATCCAAAGCCCGTTGCTTCAAGATCAACTAATGGCTGTCCAGAGGGCCCATGATGTCGCTGAAGGGCTTGGCCTGACAGTGCCAACGTGGGAGAGCCCCACCTCGGCTTAAGTCGAGCCCCCGGACCTCTTTAAATAAAGTTTTCACACACTTAGCAGGAGAGTGTTGGAGCAACACTCTCCTGGCAGCAGCGACCACGCATGCCTTTTGTTAATATGTTTTCATAATGCCAACTTTGTACCCCTTTATGGCACCACTGTATATGCCCCTCGTTTTTTGACATGGGTGATTGGACGTGTTGAGATTCATGACCCCACTAAATCTTTTCAGTAATGCCCGCATGCTTTTTGCTAATATGTTTTCAATAATACTACTTCATGCACGCGCAGCTTTGTAACCCTTTATAGCACTAGTGCACATGCCCATCGTTTTGATGACTTTGACATGCGTCATTGTACGTGTTGACATTCTTGACGACAATAAATCTGTGCACGCCTGTGGTCATGGGCTACCCACGATTTACGAGCTTGTTTTCACAGCCTTGTTGTATTCACTGTTATTTTTTTTTAATGCCACTCTGTGCACGCGCAAGTTTCCATTCACGTGTGTTTGCTGCATTCTCTTTTGTTACTTTGTATATTTTTTCTCGTTTTTTTCTTGTCTCTTTTCACTCTTACGGCAAAAATGTATAAATTGAGCTCTGTATGCTTGCAAACGCACTATTGATGAAGGCCGGACCCCGGCCGAACGTCAGTAAAGTCCTGTTATGTTTTTCCTACGTGCTTCTATTTTTTGAACTACTTCTGTGCCGGCTCCTGTGATTGTTTGCTTCGCTGATATATATATATATATATATATATATATATATATATATATATATATATAATTCACCTGACAGCCTGCTCAATCGACCTCTGTGCGCGGGGGAGCCTTTGCTAATTCGTTCTACTTACAGTTGAGGGCAGTAAAAGCGGACCGCGTTAGCCGGCAGTCACGTGGTACTTTTTTAAAATTTCGCGCACTTCAAAGAAACGCTGGAAAAAATTAATCAGGGCAGTTATCTTAGTAGAGATGAAATAATCCGATGTTTCTGAACAAGCGCTACAACTTTTGTATTGAGGATTTTCGCTAGAGTTAATAACTAAAAAGTTAATTAACTAATATTTGTCAGCTACCCAGCTTGGCGGATTGAAAAAAAAATATGACGTGTTCCATACGGCAAAGGATGGAAAGTTGGGCTAGTTGGTACGGTAACATATTCTTGGTATAAGCGCGAAGACGACACGGACGGTGGCGGAAGAAGACATGACGAGCGCTAACTCACAACTAAATCTTTATTGGAAAGAACAAACATATATATGTGATTGCAAAAACCATAGCAAAGAAAACATCACATGGTCGAAAGGATAACAGTTACCAGAAAAAAAACAAATCAGAAAATGGTGAAGCCGCTAAAATTCAAACAAGAAAAAAAAAAAAAAAAACACTACTTCGCACTGACGCACGTGCTGAGCAAATATTGAAATTCACCTTATGACAATGATAATGATGCCTGGCTAACACAAGTTTCTCCTAGTCTTTTTATGTGAAATGCCTCAATTATTTCGCGTGTCGTTTGGCATTTGTGTCTAAAAGGACTTGTGTGTCCTCAAAAATGGGTCTACAACCGCGCGTAAAACAATGCGAGGCTAGATGAGAAGCATTGGGATTGTTAGTCTAATATTGAGGCACCTGCCGCTCTGTCCAAACCGCACTTGAGTGGAATGTGATTGATCATGCATGTGTCACAATGTGCTAAAGGGGACAAGTGCCTAACGGCACAATCATTTTTTTCTTTTTACCCCCCCCCCCCCCCCCCCCCCCGCGCGCGCTCAAGTTTTCTTTTTATGATAGGACGCAGCCTTGATAACTTCCAGGGAGCAGAAAAAACTGTATTGACGTCATATCTACTGGCTACATTCCGTAAACCATGTGACATCCTGTGCATTTAGGGCACCACCGCAAATCCTTCTTTTTTCTGTTTTTCTTGTTGTTCTTCTGCAGCACTCTTGACCCATTTTGAAAGCTTTTCGCAGGTTAGTGATAACAAATGTGCTGGATATCCAGCCTTCTTAGCCTATCTAGCTGTTGCGAAAAACTTTGTTGCATACAGTGTGTACATGACTTAGCGATAGCGGACCTAAGTGCTGAATAAACTATCCCCTGTTTTACAAGTTTGGAATGGCAAGAAGAAAAATCAAGTGGTGTTTTTTGCCCTAGGTGAATAGCACCAACAGACGTGTTCCTGTTTGAACGTAAGGCATAGATCTAAAAACTGCAATCTATTATTCAGGAGAAGCTCAAGTGTGAAACCCAGGCCCCCACCACATTCCTTAAACACTTTTAAAATATCGGTAGCTTCTTTGTTGTAGTTATCACTTGAACGAAACACGAGGAAATCATCTACGTATCGAAATGTATGGACTGTCAAGTCCTTTAGATTGTTCTGTAGCTTTCTATTGACGTGACTTAGGTACAGATCACTCAAAACTGGTGCAACTTTTGAGCCAATGCATACTCTGCATTTTAATACATAGAGTTACTCCATTTTATCATAGGTAAAACAACAAAGCTCCAAAATGTCTAGGTAAAACAACAAAAGCTCCAAAAAAGATACTAACGGCATAGCAGATCGCTGTCTAAACCGGAACTCATCATTAAAGAGCGTCACTGCTTCTTTAACACTACACATAAGTTCTTTTTGCAGAAGCTAATAAAAAAGTTGTCGCAGTTTCACCTGAAAGGTGAAGCATCAATTGCGATAGCAAATTTGTAGAGAGCTATACGGAGTAATGATATTAGCTTTATCAACTGTATAAACTTGGACATGCAGCAGCACCGGCAACACGCAGAACTGTTGTCGACGCCGTCAGCGTTTTGCCCGCGTTCGCTCAAAATGCGTGCGGCGTTGGTGACTGTTGCTTGGTGCTGCAGCTAAACGTCGCCTCCCTTCCCTCCCCCCCTCCCCCACGGCCTCTCGCGCGTCGGAAGAAGGCGCGTTTGCTCTACATATATCGTGATTGTAAAGGAGGAAAGAGACGCCTACTTCTGCAGCCCTTAAGCGAGCACGGCGCAGAACGCGCGTTTGTTCTCCGCCGTGCGTTCACTCCCCGTGAAAGCGCGCGGCCCTCGCGCCCTTTCACTCGCACATACAGCGTTCGGCGCGCGGCGACGATTTCATCTCCATTGACGTCATACGGAACCTCACGGCGACGGCGACGCCGACGGCAGAAATCTGCTTTTGAGTGTCCATACAATTGCTATCGCAATAAAATATCTTCTACATCAACACTGATTGCAGAGCACTTTCCTGGATTATTTTCGGTTAGGAACACTACAACATCTTGAGAATGTCGGATCACGAAAGGGTCTAGAATTCTAACTGAAGTCAGCACATTATGTAAAAAGGTTGATACAGTATACTGCCACATTCCTTTTTCAGAAATAATGGCTCTAAAAGGTACATCAGGCGTATGTGTCGTAGCGCTGAAAAAATATGTCAAGGTATACGGCTCAGAACAATACTGCGCCAATGCGACATGTTGAGCGCCTATGTTTGTATATTTAATACTTGGCTAAAGTTAGCTGAAACACCCCGTATATATATATATATATATATATATATATATATATATATATATATCACCCTGTGTTTACGTTCACTGCAGGATGCAGAACGAAGGCCGCTCCCTGCGATCTCCAATTACCCCTGTCTTGCGCTAGCTGATTCCATTTTGCACCCGCAAATTTCCTCATTTCATCACCCCTCCTAGTTTTCTGCCGTCCTCGACAGCGCTTCCCTTCTCTTGGTATCCATTCTGTAACTCTAATGGTCCACCGGTTATCCATCCTACGCATTGCATGGCCTGCCCAGCTCCCTTTTTTTCTCTCTTAATGTCAGCTAGAATATCTTCTATTCCTGTTTTGCTCCCTGATCCATACCGCTCTCTTCCTGTCTCTTAACGTTAGGCCTAACATTTCTCGTTCCATCGCTCCTTGTGCGGTCCTTAAATTGTTCTCAAGCGTCTTTGTTAAGCTCCTGCCCCATATGTTAGGACTGGTAGATCGAAAGCAATGATTGTACACTTTTCTATTCAAGGACCGTGGTCAGGATTTGGCAATGCCTGCCGTATGCACTCCATTCCAATTTTATTTCTCTGTGAATTTCCTTCTCATAATCAGGATCGCCTGTGAGTAATTGACCTAGATCAACGCACTCCTTTAAAAACTCAAGAGGCTGACTAGCGAGCCCGAATTCTTGTTCTCTTGCCAGGCTATTGAACATTACCTTTGTCTTGTGCATATTAATCTTCAACCACACTCTTACACTTTCTCGGTTAAGGTCCTCAACCATTTGCTGTAATTCGTCCCCATTGATGCTGAATAGAACAATGTCATCTGCAAACCGAAGGTTACTGAGATATTCGCCGTTGATCCTCACTCCTTAGCCTTCCCAGTCTAAGAGCTTCAATACTTCTAAGCATGCAGTGAATAGCATTGGAGAGATTGTGTCTCCTTGCCTAACCCCTTTCTTGATAGGTAACTTCTACTTTTCTTGTGGAGAACCAAGGTAGCCGTGGAATCTTAGTAGACATTTTCCAAGATATTCACGAATGCCTCCTGTACTTCTCGATTACGCAATGCCTCTATGATTGCTGGTATATGTCTACTGAATCAAGTACCTTTTCATAATCTATGAAAGCCATACAGAGAGGTTGATTGTACTCCGCTGATTTCTCGATAACCTGATTGACGACATAGATATGATCCATCGTAGAATGTCCTTTCCTATAAAGCCAGCCTGTTCTCCTGGATGGCTAGAAGTCAAGTGTTGCCCTCGCTCTATTGGAAATTATATTGGTTAATATTTTAATAATGCTGAAAGCAAGCTAATGGGTGTATAATTATTCAATTCTTTAACGTCTCCCTTCTTATGGATTAGTATAATGTTGGCATTCTTCCAGCTGTCTGGTACACTTGAAGTCGTGAGGCATTGCGCATAAAGGGCCGCAAGGTTTTCAAGCATGATATCTCCTTCATCTTTTATTAAATCGACTGTTATGCCATCTTCTCCAGGAGCTTTTCTCCTGATCATGGGTTGCAAGGCCCTTCTAACTTCATCGCTAGTTATAGAAGGAGCCTCTGTATCCTGTTCATCACTACTTCGAATGAAAGTAGCTTGTCTGCTCTGGGAACTGTACAGGATAGTATAGAGTCCTTCCGCTGCTTTTACTATGTCATCGAAATTGCTGATGATATTACTCTGCTTATCTTTCAGTGCATACATCTTGCCTTGTCATATATATATATATATATATATATATATATATATATATATATATATATATATATATATATATATATATATATATATATATGAAGCCGTGGGCCTGGCCCGGGCCCGAAAAAAAAACCGGTTCGCGTGGCCCGCGGGCCCGTGCAGTGCTACAGTGTACTATTCTAACAATGGTTCCAGCGTCCTCGTCTTCTTCCAAAGCTGGCTCCGTTGGCGCGTCGTTGGCGCTTGGCGCGTCGCATAACGAAAATGTATAATTTATAAAGCTTGAGTGCGCATATCTTATGGTGAGGGTTTGGCCTGCCCGGCAGGGTTTTGCACAATAACAATTTTAACGGCCAACAGCGCGTGCGGCCCTAGATTTACCATAATTAATGGGGCTTCGCCAGCTCAATTTTGCATCATATATTAAACTTAGGTATTCAGTAAAGTGAACTTTACCTTTCTTAGCGGTATTGGCGGTTTTGGAGATAGATGTTAACCGATATATTCAAAGAAAAACAATAAATTAATTTTTGTTAGCATTGCGCGACATTCGAATATCCGCAAACCAAGCTTCAAGTGCTCCTACGTACGACTGCAGTGTTCTTTGCTATGGCTGAATGCAATTTGCAGACGCAGATAATGCTGTGTCGTCTGCATAGAGACACCATTTTACGTGGTCGCACAATGAAACTGAACTTAAGAAAACGTTAAACAAAATAGGAGACAAGACAGAACCCTGAGGAACTCTTCTAGGTTTATCATATTTTGACGTAGACAAGCCGCGTTGGAAGCAATAAAATTTCCCATCTTTTAAAAATTTGTATATTGACACGTATACATGTTTATCTTTCACCGGTGACCGCTTTCCACCGGCTAACAAATGTTAAACGTTATCGCTCGGCGCAGGACGCGCCTGTATCGGAAGTTTCTAGAACGTTATCGATGCTTCTTTCCGTTGCCTGTTTTCACCGACGCTTATGTTATCTGATTGTATGACCGACGCGAATTGCCTAGAACTTTCTGGAAGACACGTAGGGCATCAGGGATTAATCTGGAACCTTCGATGACTCAGGTATAAAAGCCGACGCGTTTCGCCGCTGAGCAGATTTTCGACGATCGCCGTTTGTGTTCGCTGCTGTCGTTGTGCTTTGAGTGTACCTTGCTTTTGTGGTCACAGGTTCGCCCAATAAACAACCAGTTTCGTCATACAGAGTTTTACGACTGTTTTCTTTATCGTCACTACTACGTGACAATATCCAGTTTGTAATATACTTAAGAAAACTCATGCTTTCGCACACTAATCGTTACATTTGAAGCTTCATTTTTTTTTCTCTGTGAGCTAAAACTGGAACTGGGACTGTGCAATGTCGTCGGCATCACATGTCATTCATAATCTCAGGAAACTGTTCCGATTTGTATTTCCCCGCAATCACTTCCTTTTTTATATGTAGCTGATGAAATATTATGAAATATTCCGAACGGAGTCTTTAAGACAACAAAGTAAACTGAAACCAAAAGCCATTGAAATCTGCTTGCGTAATTGGCCCTTTTAGAGGGCTCGTTGAATGAATGAATAAACAATTTCTTTCAAAACAGGATCGCACGCAGGCCTAAGCGGGAAAGGAGGTGGGAAAGAAAAAAAAAGCCGTCTGGTCATTTTGACAATGCTGGTCTCTCTTGAAAATGCGTAGAGGGCCAGAAGATAATCTCGAGTCTCAACCTGCGGAATATTCCATTCGTTCACTTTTGATATGGTGCCTGCGTGCACAAGGGCGTTTCAAGATACTTGAGTTGAAACAGTGCAATGTAACAGGAAGTGAGAAAGGGACAAACAGTGCTGACTAACAACCAAATGTTTACTCCTTCAAGCAGCCTAATAACACAGGTATCGCTTAATAAAATTGAAAAAAAAAAGAGTACACACGTGAAGGCAGTATGCGTGGTGGAAATAAAAATGATGTTCTCACTCTGATAAGATTGAAATTTCCTTGGGAAGAAGGGAAATTGAAGGAAAGCTTACACAGGCATCGCCACTCTTCTGGTTGGGGAAGGCTTCAGATATTAGTCGTTCGCGCTCATCATGATAGTTTAACAGTAGGGCGAAATCTTTAAATAGTGGCTAGGTGCACGAAGTGCATACATATAACTATGCAACGTGTTGCCTATATTTATGATGCTTGAGAACATAAACATTTCGCTGTTAGCGTTGTTTTTTTTGTCCCTTTCTCACGTCCTGGTATATTGCGCTGCTTCCGCTCAAGCCATGAACCATCCAGCCCAAATACTCGCGCTTCTGCGGGGTATTTTGCTACCCCAAGCAAAGTCATAATTATGCACCGCTCTCCACGTTTTCACCAAAATTATGCAAGCATGTTGCGGGATCGGATCCCGGCCACGGCGGCCGCATTTCGATGGGGGCGAAATGCGAAAACACCTGTGTACTTAGATTTAGGTGCACGTTAAAGAACCCCAGGTGGTCCAAATTTCCGGAGTCCCCCACTACGGCGTGCCTCATAATCAGAACTGGTTTTGGCACGTAAAACCCCATAATTTAAAAAAAAGCATGTTGCAAACTTCAAGTGTCATATTTTGAAAGACTACTAGATTTGTATCGGAAAAAGTTTAGCACACAGGCTTCTGGGTATCACTTTGTCATTCCTTTAACAATTAGCCATATATAAAAGATCGTATGTCTAAAAATGAAAAAGGAATCTAGTTGGGGCACAACAGAAATCCTTTATTGACCCTTTTCGCGGCGATCCCGTGGGCGCTGCCATGCATGTTTGATCGCGTGGTGACGGGTCCATTGCTTGCCTCAACTGCCTCCGTTGCCTCCGTGTTTACAATGGATGCGTATGACGCCGGTGCGGCTTAGCAAACCTCTGTTTCGGGATATATCGTAGGCAGTGATTGGGTGGACGACACTAAGCTTTGGCCGCAGTTTCATAGAAGATGCAAAAGCGCTTTCGGAGCTGATTAAGCTATGTCCAAACGGCGCGAGCAGCGTATATGGTGCTTGCTCTAAAAGCGGGGATAAATTTGTATTCGAAGCTAAATCTAAACTTTGCGCTCATGAACTGAATCAGGATTATGATGTTTTGGACTGCGTTCTTTATCTGGGGCAAATATTTTGAAGCAGCGGCTTGTCACGTTTATGACTCAGTAAGGTTCCTCGGTGCGGTCACTATCTGATCATTTTCTGCCTAATCGGCCGTAGGTGTGCGCAGTTCCGATAGATTTGTTCTTGCTGCTCACAAGGCTTGAAACATAGCTGTTCTGCACATTGTAATACCTCGTAGCAAATGCGTGATATCACTAGGAACTCGCTTACTCTTGTGGACCGTCACGATCGAAACATTCAGCTTCGACCATCCGTGCGCTATCGGTACCTTCACATATTGTGCGTATATAGTGCGCAGGTATTCAAGTGTGCGCCAGTTCACTTATTCTTGACACGTTGGCGAAAGAGGGGGCGTAAGTTTCCGCGCTGGTTGGGGTAGACGTGTGTAGATACCAGGGGCGGATCCAGGTTTTTTCTGAGGGGGGGTCAGCTTCTGTCAATGATGATGATGATGATGATAGTAGCCTTTCTTATTTACCGAAATTTACCGTTTTTCCTAACGATAAACCAGCGTTTTATACGGCTAAAGCAACACCTGTAGCTCAGGCGTTGAGCAAGAGATCGCGGGATCAAATCCCGGCCACGGCGGCCGCATTTCGATGGAGGCGAAATGCAAAAAATGCCCGTGTTCTTGCGTTGTAGTGCAGGTTAAAGAACCCCAGGTGGTCAAAATTAATCCGGAGCCTTACACTACGGCATGCCTCATAATCAGAACTGGTTTTGGCACGTAAAACCCCAGAAAGAGGAAGAAGACCTGTAGCGAAGCCAGGTATCGGTTTCTCCGAGCTTATATGAAAAAGACGTTACCCAATACAGCCATGTGCTTGGCGGCTGCGCCTGATAATACAGGGTGTTCAAAATGAAGCTTTATGGTTTTCTTAAAGTTAGGCACTGGGAGGCACGCGAAGACCACCTGTGCAAATAAGTTATGTGGCTAGGGGGGCACAAAGTGAGATGATAATTATCGCTGTGAGCATCCCAATTAACTAAAATTCAACAATTATTTTTTGTTGACTGCAGTAAGTGGGTATGTTTGTATTGAAAACTTAGAGACAGTCGAGTTTCTACACAGTATCAATCGGAAGAATTATTCTAGCGTGTCCGTGCTCCGAGATATCAGACTCCAAATTTCAATTGTATCATCACATTGTATCACATTGTATAAGTGTATCATGTCTTATTAACTTGTTAAGATGACAACTGACGCAGTTTCCAGCAAGACCTCGTATTGCTTCTTGTACACTGTATCTATTTATGCCCTTAATTTGTTTTAAGTTGTTACTCGACTAATCTATTTCGTATACTGTTTTATTTGTGTATGTTGCTAGTCGTCGTACTTATGTATAATTCTTTTTTTTCTTTCTTCTTTTTTTTCTTTTTTTTTCGGTAACGCGCAAAGCTCGAATTTTTTCCATGTATCCGTACCCCCTATGTAATACCCCTTCGGGGGCCTTTAGGGGTATTATGAAATAAATAAAATAAATTGTCGTACTGCGCAGAGTAATCGAGAATAAAGACGCGACAATTCTCATCAATTCCCGTGAATGATCATAAAGCTCAGTGACCACTTCTGTGGACTGATGGCGGGGCCATCTTCTCTCTTGAGTCATGGTGGTGTGTTGACTAGAGGAACGTTCTTGAATACGGGCGTAACGCTCCGCTCCAACGCAGCAACCACTACGCTGCTTGTTTACGATATGCGAATAACCGCGTATGAAGACTCAAGACGCCACCTATAAGAATAACGACGTGGCGTAGTAGGCGAGAGCGCGAGCCAGCGTCTTCATGTTTTGTTTCCCACGCGACGTCATACTTTTACACAAGGCGCGCATCTGCTCCCATTTCTCTAACCACGCGACGTCATCCTAGGCCCGCGCGCTGGCGTTGGCCTCTGACGTCACGCTCCCCCACTTCGCAGCCGCGGTTAGAGGCTTCGCCCCGCTCCGCGAGAACGCCCACTCAGATAAACGGATCCGGCGAGCTTCAGCCTCCTATGCTTAATGTACGACAATAAAACTGCGAAGTTACAATGAAAAACTTGTAGCGTACGAACGGCACTGTGGTCGTACTGGATATTGTCAACGTGTAACTGTGATCACAATGAGTGCTACAGTTAAAAAAAAAGTTGCCTATGCGTAGTTCTTAGTTTAGCTGCTGGTTGCTATTATTTATATATGAACACTTCAGCAAGAGATTTCTTTCATTAAACAGGTTTGTCACGGAACCGATGACAGCCAATGAGGGAACCATTGACACCCCAAGGGGAAACTAAGTTAATCAGGCGCGAAGGCGCTCGAGCGGACCTCGGCGTGTTTGGCAAAAGGGACGTCTCCTCGTTCATTCGACGCCACCGACGGGACGAGTAAGGCACGGCAGGTACCAGGAGGTCCAAGGTGTTCACGAGAAAAATTAACTACGGCAACTTCGCGACACCACACCCCTACGGCATACAACAAAGCTTGTGAGCGAGCTAGCTTTACTTCTGCATGGCTGATACCACTGGTACTTGCGAAAAATACTTTTGAAGAATGCTGGTGGCCATATTTTTTTTTGCGACAGGGCAATCCCCCTGTCAGCGAGGGGGCGATGCAGAAATCTGAGGGGGGGGGGGGGGGGTCAGGACATCCGGACATCCCCCCTGGATCTGCGCCTGGTAGATACTGTGCGCGAAACCTACCATGACAGGAAACGGTGCTACTCCCGTTATCGATGTTTAAGGAGCGTTACTCACTCTTGCCGATGTGCCGGGGCATTGCTAACAATATATCGCTAACCTTTCTTTGATGGTTAGCGATACAACGCTGGCGGATGAGCAAATTTGTGTATCCTCGGGGAAAGCCGTACATCTTGAAGTGCCGGAAACATGTACGGACAGTTGCAGCAGCGGTCCGCGAACTTGGCCCCATATATTCATTACATTCCTTAATATGCGCCAGTCACTATTTTTGCAGCCAACTACTGCACTCGTCTTCAATCAGCATGATTCAATCCAGCGTGATTGGAGCACAGTGCGTTAGCGAAAACTCAGTTGCATTTCCGAGAGCTGATCGCACAGAAGCAAGGTAGAAACGGTAATGGTTTCGTATTCGTGCGCGGTCGCTGAGGAGACGTATGGCGCGCCGCCGTAAGCGCCATCTCGTTTCTCTAGAACAAACTGTTCCGCGAAAAGGGTCAATAGGACTTGAAAGAACGCGACAATATGCAACACACGTCTTCGGCAAAAGTAATATTATCAACAGACTTGCATGACAGGCGAAAGTAGTTATAAAATACTAATAATAAGAAACATCCACATGAATGGCCATACGTTATATAATAACATATTTAAAAGAATATAACAACATAATATGAGCTTAAACAAATCAGTATACAGGTTGCAAGCATTGGCGACAATAATCAAATGCCAGACTAGACGTTTGATACGCAATACATGTATATGGAGGCACTGTAAACGTTTCAATTCAAGGAGAAGCAACAATATATATGCTCAAATAAACTGAACCTTCCATGCTTCCGCAGAAACAATGTCTTTCATGGTGTCGGAAAAGTTTATTTCAGCCGCGAGATCCTGTTCTATTGATATCATTGCAAGACTCATTGCAGGGCTCACTAATCCATCTTGTGACATTGGGGAACGGACCTAACTTTTCAAAATTTTTATCTTTGCGAAGCTCCTTTCTCCATCTTGGAGTGCTATTGTAGAGCATACGGACAAGGACGCAAGAAGGTACAAACTTGTGCAAAAAGGCGCTTACGTTCGCCGTCGACGCACAGCCAATAGAGTCATGTGTCAGACGCAAACAGAGTTGGGAAGCGTAAGGAAGGAAAATATATCCTAAAATAAAAAGAGTAAGCCACTGAGAGGACGGTAAAAATGACGACTATATACAAACCTGAGCGTTCGCCTTCGATGCCCAAACTCCGGAGCCGTTACACCTGCGGATGCGAGGACAAGCAATGCACTGAAACACGAAGCTCTTGAGTTGCCTTATTAATGTCACAACAACTACAGTCGGGTACAACTTTAGAAGGCAGCGGCATGTGCCCCCTCAAAGGCGGATGCATACGAGCTTCCACCAATGGGCGCGCCCTAAAGACTTGCGTCATGAGCCGGACGGCCAGTGTCCCCGGCGACGGAGAATATAGCAGCCCGCGCTTCGAGCAGGTGCGAGTCGAGTCAGCGGGACTATTTCTTTAGTCGCGGAGGAAATCAGCTGCTGCGCTTCGGTCATCTGGGCGGGGCCTCTCCTATCTTCTTAAGTTGTACCCGACTGTAGACAAAAACAAAGCAGCGTCGGAAATGTACAGTGCTCAGCGATTGAAACGCGATATTGGGAGCGCGCGTCTGCCACTGTTTTTTTGTGCCACCAGTGAGCGCTGGGTAATCGCTGTAGGACCAAACGCAGTCACAATGCGCCACAAAGTCTCTCGCTTTCATCGTATACCAAGATGCATCGGCTCGGTGTCCCCAGCACTCACAGTATATATAGGCGCAAAGAGCGCCAGCAGCGATGCACTCCGTGTATAGCATTTCAATTGCTGAATTGCGTTTCAACCGTTGCTTAGAGATTGCAGAAATTTAGACTTTCCGCCGTTCTATCTGGCGAGACTGCGATGAGAACCGATTGAACTGAATGGCCTCAGCAGCTTCAACCATGTTTCAGTAACTGTTTATGCACAAAAAAAAAAAAACGCAACACGTTTGTTTGGATTGGGTTCTAAATTGTATTTGGGCTGCGCAAAGCAGAACTAACGACGGCACATGTTCAACCAACGTAGCTGGCGGCATCACCTGCTGCAACCGGCTAGGAGGCCATATGGCATTACATTCGCGACGCCACCGCATGAAGGCGCCCCCGGTACCAACTCGCCCCGTGCCCGGTGCATATTTCCGAGCAGGCCGGGCCTCCTCGCCCTGGACCTCAACGAACGATGAATCCTTCTCTTGTGTATAGCAGTCGCAGTCGACCCACTTGGTGCAAATTCCAGCCGCATCCCTGTCAACAAACGGCACCTATTCACTGTTTAAAAATTTCGGGAAAGACCCTCCCAGACGCTCTGAATCCTCTTCTTTATGGGGGTTGCAATGTGGGCTTGTTGGTAACGCATCTTGAATATGTTTACTGTGGCGCGATTAAAAGACAGGACAAAAGAAGACGCACAAGGACACACATGACGCTAACATCCAACGACGTTTACTTTCGGAAGCCAGGTTGTACTTGTACACTAAGCCATCATGAGTCACAGCCACGTCAACATGTTATACAATCAAAGCGAAAATTTTTACACAGTGATATCTCAAGGCATTCGCAAAAATTTCAATTCTTTATCAGAGAAAGCCAATGACGGCTTGCTGATACAGGATGCCCCGAGGGCAGCAATCTGCTCAGCTTCTAAGTCTAGTGAGTTCGCCCGTACTTCTACCAGTAATGGTTGTTGACTGAAAGAGAGGGAAGCACTGACGCTGCTTACAATGAAGGGAGAGAAACCCATCTGATGCAACTTTGCCGACTTTATTTTTGTGTTCACGCAGTCTATCATTAATGCATCTGCCCGACTGCCCGGTTCATTACTTTGATACCTAATACACCTAACAAACTAATCAGCTTTGGCAGGTAAACAAGACCAGAGAAGAAAGATAGTGCTCTCAGCTGCCAAGTAAAACACAGAAACAAGTTCGTAGAGTGCAAGACTTCGATTATATATTGCACACCCTTGTGGAAATTGATGAAATTTAACTCTGACCTTAATTTTACTTGTAATAATTAAACCATTATCAAAATAAACTTCTAAAATATTATTTATGAGTTTTATAATTTAAGCTGATTTAGTGCTTCTCTTCAGTGTATTTTAACGGTGTTCAGGCTATATCATAGGAAGTGATAGTAGCTTCTATAGTGTTGCCGCGGATCCCAGAATCGCAGGCGGTGGCTGGAAGCGCTCCGAATGCATTTTTCTTGCCCTTACGACATGTGAGAACATCGTTGAGGTACAGCAGCAGGCAGCGTATAAACTCTACATGTGATGCAGCGACCATTCGCGTCGGTTGGGATGGGGCCGTGCCTAGGTTCTGTGTCACTTCCGGTGGGCTGTATTGGTGGCGCTTTTTCAAGATTTCAGTAGAAAAATAAACATGAATTTTCGCGAGATGTTGGTTCTGTAAGCGCTCGCATGTAGCGCGCGAAATTTTGCACCAACTTCTTTCTGCAGATACGCTAGCTCTACAAATGTTTCGGCGCTGTAAAAGAGTACTCATCAGTTCACCTATTAAAGTGCCAAAGGCGAAGAAGTCTGTGATTTTTTCTGGTGAGTAAATATAACCATGCGGATTTTGATCAACCCTAAATAAATTAACATATATGGCATCACTTGCACATGAGAAAGCATAAAGCTGATCTTTGAATGTTGCACGGGAGCGCTGTACTAAGTTTCAAGCACATTGTTGCTTGGCACAATGAAACATACATGTCTATGTTTTAAGGGATGTTTTCTTTACGTGTTGAGACGTTTCAAAGAGCTAAGCATATTAAAGACATTACCAACAATTATTGAATAACAGAACAGACTGCACTTTCGTATGCAGCCGTGTCCGATGTGATATTTTGAATATCAATAGTCGAGACGCCAAAATGATTTTTAAAGCTTAGCGGATCATACATGCAGCAATGAGAAATGATCGCGTAAAGTTGGCTCTGTTTACTGCCCTGCTTAGGTCATCAAAACCAGATGCTTTATTGTGGATAATACCACTAATATGGCGCCTTTTGATAGCAGCAATAACAGAACGGCATGATTGATTATAGTGGAAGCAAAATACGCCAAGGAAATGTCGTCAGTGCCAGTGGAAATAACCCCTGGTTTTGAGCCAATGAAAACTGATATATGGGTCAAGTGGAAGATCACGGCATTTTGAGCGCTTCCATCAGGGGGGTGGGGGGAAGAAGGGGGCGTGGTTTACAAATGAGAATGTATAATGCTTGATGTTAGCAGTGTTTCGTCGAGGATATCCTTGTAAACAATTCGACAATAAGGGGGGCACAGACGTCGATTTCTTTTTGCCAGTATGCACCACATTATGGCTCTTGTTTTGCTATGTGCGACTGCTAAAGGTATGTTTCATATATTTTGTCACCGTATGTATTTTTATATGTATATATTTTGATAACAAAGTAGCAATTCAGATAGGCTGAGGAGATTAGTAGCAAGTGGAACAGTTCTACAATAGCAGTGCAAACACCACATACATGGCTGAATAAGAAGGTTAGTTAATGACGTGATTACGTAAAAGAAAGACCACGTCCGACGATAAAAAAAAAAAAACTCGAGAGATAGAAAGACCAACACAAGAAGCGAGGGCAATGCAGACGAAAAGGGAAATAAATGCAGGAATTGGTCCAACATGTATTAGTTTCAGTTCCTAAATCAGTTAGTAGTACTATTCCGCAAACAATTACTCGGTTAGGGTGACTAAGCTTGATGGTAAAGGATTCTATTCTTTCATAAGAAAGAACGAAAGACATAGCGCATAGACTCGTGTAAGGGCCGCACCTTTTTTCACAATTTTGGCCAGGTGCGGCCCTTACACGGGACTGAACTTGTTGGTCAAAATGGTGCCGGCGCAGCCAGCGACTTGGGCTCCCACTGGATCCCCGGATGTAACATTGCATCAGAGGTCAGTGTGCATCTCTCGCTATCGATCTACTAGCGGCACGCGGAGGTATACGCAGCGTGCGAAAATTCGTCGATGCGCGTCACGGGGCATCGGGGCACCGAACGAGATTGTTTCTCTGTTGCATTTTCCTCTCCAAATTTTGGGCTGCCAAGTTGGGAGTGGAGCCACTACACGAGTCTAAACGGTATTTTGGCAATTTTGTTGTTTCGACAAAGATGTCTAGACATTATTTTGTGAACGCGGTCAGAGCGCTCAAATGTGGAGTAGTCGGTGAATGTCGGTCTGGGTCTGGTGCAGAGAAAGTGCTACAGTAGGCGATGGGGGAAAAAACGATAAGAGAGCTTGCTTCGCGCACAAATCGTGGGACGGAAGTTAAGGCCTTCCTCTCTGAGCAGGCACCCTGTGATGATGAAAGTAGCATGATGCGATGGGCCTCGCCAACATGTATTCAACTTCATTCATGCCGTTCAGCTTATCAAGGAAAAGATACCAAATTAATGATGCGTAATCTAATTGAAGTCGGATTGAAGACGTATACGATGAAAGGCCGATTTCGCTATGTTGAATTAGAGGCACCCTGATATTTATACTACATGCACACATCGGAAAAAGCAGTAAACAGCATCGAAGCCCGCACTACTGGTGTCATTGAAGATAAAGAGGGCCGTTTGCCGAAAAAAAAGAACAAAAAAAAAAAAACGGTGCAGCTTAATTTACGCCAAGCGGGGCGAAGACTGGGCAAACAGCGAAGCTGGTGGCCCTTTCGTAGCTTTAAGTTACTTTCCTTTGCTTAACTTGGTTTGGCTTAACTTGGTTTGGCTTGGCTGGTTCTCAGCTTTGTTTTTGCTTTCTTTTGCTTAACTTGGGTTGGCTTGGCTGGTTCTTAGCCACACTTAGCCGACCCCGAGCATCGGGACGATACTCGGGGTCGGCGTCTAAAGGCCACTTTATAGACCTTTTCACAAACCGACGTTTGAGCAGCGCCATTGGCCGACATGAGCGACGTCTAGCGTCGCCGCCATTTTGGACTGTGCGCCTTGCGAGAGCAGGCCGGCCGCACTTCGGTTGTGTGATCTTCGCCGCGCATTATTTCGATTGTTTTCTTTCGCTTCGCTTGTCTTGTGCCGCTTGACTTGTTACATGTTTCACGTGCTCGCGTGAGCGCTCAGTGTAGTGTGCCATGGCAACAGCAAGCCCAGCCAGTGGATGTGGTGTTTCTTCGTCGGTAGCGGCGGCAGCCGCGTCTGCTTCGTCGAGACCTGGCGTGCTAATCAGCGGTATATTTCATTGTTATTGCTGGGCACATATGACCGTATCGTCTATTGAATCTGATCACCATTACGTTTCGCGATTGAGGGTTGCCTCATTTAGCGAAAGCAGGCGCGTACGTAGCTGTCGGGCAATGCTTATAGAACCAGGCGCCGGCAGCCCGACGACGCGTGTCAGTGGTTGGTAGATATGCGGTGGTTACTCCATACGCTTCCGACGCAACTGAAGAGCTCAATTATGCAAAATTTATTGGATCTGGTGCGGTGCAGGGTGCTTATAACCAAATGTCAAAGCATAAAGCGTGGCGACCGACGCGCGGCAGTGATCACAGATGCCAGCGCGACTGATACATAACTGAACAAGTAACTCAGCGCAATAAAAAAGGCAGACACAAGAAATGGAGAAACAAGGACAAGCGCTTGTCCTTGTTTCTCCCTTTCTTGTGTCCGTCTTTTTTATTGCGCTGAGTTACTTGTTCAGTTATGCAGAATCAACTAGCCCAACAATCAACTATTCTAGAATACGACTGATACAGCCCAGGTGCTAGATTTTTATTTTTAGTATTTATTTATTTATACATACTGTCAATCCCAATAGGGATTATAAT
This sequence comes from Dermacentor silvarum, assembly GCF_013339745.2. Lineage (NCBI taxonomy): Eukaryota > Metazoa > Arthropoda > Arachnida > Ixodida > Ixodidae > Dermacentor > Dermacentor silvarum. The sequence goes on along the minus strand of NC_051162.1, from coordinate 163,504,643 downwards.
AGGACTTGTTATAAAGATATATTTGTTTACATATATTTTACGTTTGTTTACCTGGGATGGCTTTTCTTTCGAATGTCTGAATTTGGAACAAGCTTCGCTCACGGTGAACCTTAACGTAGATCGTGCGCGAAGTTTGTATTGAAGATATCGCGTACGGCAAGAATTGTTCGTGTGCGCTATCTCTGAAGCGAAATAAGCCATTAATATTGCAGCGTTAGGGCCATCTCTGCTCTTTCTCTTGTTTCCCTTACACCGTCTCACTGTGCTATGTTCATAATAAAGTAATGTCGAGTCTTAACAATTGTCGAATAAATACATATGCATATGACTGTAAACCACTACTGACCGTGAGTGAAAAGCGCTTAGTGGTCAGCGAAGCAGTCTCTGCACGCACGTAAGTATTTCACTTGATCGACTGTGCGAATTTTTTTTTCGTTACTGTTATTCTTGCAAGCATGATGCTATTGTCCGCGTACCCATGTGAATACTGTTTTTTTTTTACGTTCTTACTTGCGCGGGCTCATTTAGCGCATTTCTACGCCACGCACAGTTAGCGCATTATGGTTCCCGAACTCTAACACTGGCGCTAGGCCGCACTGATGAGGTTGACACGTTCGTTTTTGCATTCTCTTGCTGCCCAAGCACATAGACAACGCTCAAAGATGGGTGAGCTCGATGCAGCACCACACTGTTGAAGTTAATTACCTTTATCGGCAGGGCCGCGTAGGGTGCGTGTGAACGCAGAGACAATGTTTTGGTGGACACAGGGTCTGCATACATCTTCCATTGGACACGATTTTTCCAGATCGTTGCGAAGTGTATTTACCGACTAGTTCTCTCGCAGAGTACTCCAATTTGTCTTATACCGGTGTCACACGGCCACTTTTGATAGCGATCGAGACTCGGAATGTTCGACCGCGATTGGCTCCCTTCCGCAGATTGAGCAAAGAATCCAATGGTGACCAAGAAATTCGACCCATATCGGGCTCGATCACGATCAAAAGTACGCCGTGTGACCCCCCGTATTAGGCACTGGAATGAAGTCGTGTTTGAAAGAATAACAAATGTAGCCTCTGCATATTGCATCGAAGAGCTGACAATTCTCGCAACCTGTTGGGAAATGTGCCGAAAAGAGTTTACCAAAATGCGTCATTTTACTGATTTGTGCATTGGTTCACATTAGACTGAAATGCCAAGTCCTCAGGTGAAGCAGGAAACCGGCGAAGCGTGAACATACCACATCGCGGCAGTGGTCTCGCGGAGTGCTGTGTTGTGGACACACTTAGTCCCTAAAATCGTTATTTTCCGCTGGTTGTTTGTGCACCCATGAACTGCACAGTGCTGGCCTGTAGCCTTTTGATGAGTATATATGCCATTATTTACGAGCGTAAGTCATTCGTGACAAAAATAAACGGAAACATCGAAGGAAAGCTACCACTCCGCAATGCAAGCGCAAGGCAAGCTCACAGTCCAGACCGAACAGGCAACACTGACACATACTCTCCACGCCAGACCGTCGGGAGCGCCCTCGTGAAAACGTCTATAGACGTTTTCGCGAGGGCGCTTGTGACGGTCTGGCGTGGAGAGTATGTGTCAGTGTTGCCTGTTTGGTCTGGACTGTGAGCTTGCCTTGCGCTTGCATTGCGGAGTGGTAGCTTTCCTTCGATGTTTCCGTTTATTTTTGTCACGAATGACTTACGCTCGTAAATAATGGCATATATACTCATCAAAAGGCGACAGGCCAGCACTGTGCAGTTTATGGGTGCACAAACAACCAGCGGAAAAATAACGATGTCGGGGACTAAGTGTGTCCACAACACAGCACTCCGCGAGACCACTGCCGATGTGATATGTACACGTTTCGCCGGTTTCCTGCATCACCTGAGGACTTGGTATTTCAGTCTGATGTGAACCAATGCACACATCAGTAAAATAACGCATTTTGGTAAACCTTTTTCGGCACATTTCCCAATAGGTTGCGAGAATTGTCAGCTGTTCGATGCAATATTTTCTCGTGTGTAGTGGCAGAGGCTACATTTGTTATTCTTTCAAACACGACTTCATTCCAGTGCCTAATACGGGGGTCACGCGGCGCACCTTTGATCGGGATCAAGCCCGGTATGGGTCGAATTTCTTGGTCGCGATTGGCTTCTTTGCTCAATCTGCGGAAGGGAGCCAATCGCGGTCGAACATTCGAATCCAGATCGGTCTCGATCGCTATCAAAGGTGGCTGTGTGACAGCGGTATAAGGCAAGTTGGAGCACTCTGCGAGAGAACTAGTCGGTAAATACACTTTGCAACCATCTGGAAAAATCGTGTCCTATGGAAGATGTATGCAGACCCTGTGTCCATCAAAACATTGTCTCTGCGTTGACAAGCACCTTGCGCGGCCCTGCCCATAAAGGTAATTAAGTTCAACAGTGCGGTGCTGCATCAAGCTCACCCATCTTTGAGCGTTGTCTATGTGCTTTGGCAGCAAGAGAATGCAAAAACGAACGTGTCAACCTCATCAGAGCGGCCTAGCGCCAGTGCTAGAGTTCGGGAACCGTAATGAGCTAACTGTGCGTGGCGTAGATACGCGCTAAATGAGCCCGCGCAAGTAAGAACGTAAAAAACGGTATTCGCATGGGTACACGGACAATAGCATCATGCTTGCAAGAATAACAGTAACGAAAAAAAATTTATTCGTGCAGTCGATCAAGTGAAATACTTACGTGCGTGCAGTGACCGCTTCGCTGACCACAAAGCGCTTTTCACTCACGGTCAGTAGTGGTTTACAGTCATATGCATATGTATTTATTCGACAATTGTTAAGACTCGACATTACTTTATTATGAACATAGCGCAGTGAGACGGTGTAAGGGAAACAAGATAAAGAGCAGAGATGGCCCTAACACTGCAATATTATTGGCTTATTTCGCTTCAGAGATAGCGCGCACAAACAATTCTTGCCGCACGCGAACGCAATATCTTCAATAGAAACTGCGCGCACGATCTACGTTAAGGTTCACCATGGAGGAATTTTTACCTCCATGAGGTTACCCGTGAGCGAAGCTTGTTCCAAATTCAGACATTCGAAAGAAAAGCTATTCCAGGTAAACAAAGGTAAAAAAAATAGGTAAACAAATATATATTTATAACAAGTCCTGTAATAATCCCTATGGGGATTGACAGTATGTGTAAATAAAGAAATACTAAAAATAAAAATCTAGCACCTGGGCTGTATCCGTTGCGCTGGCATCTGTGATCACTGTCGCGCGTCGGCTCGCTGCAGGTACCGCACTGCTCTATCGCCACGCTTTTGCTTTGACATTTGGATATAATCACCCTGCACCACACCAGATACAATAAAATTTGCATGATTGAGCTGTTCAGTTGCGTCGGAAGCATATGGAGTAACCACCGCGTATCTACCAACCACTGACACGCGTCGTTGAGCCGCCGGCGCCTGGTTCTAAGCATTGCCCGACAGCTACGTACGCGCCTGCTCTCGCTAAATGAGGCAGCCCTCAACCGCGAAACGTAATGGCGATCAGATTCAATCGACGATACGGTCACATGTGCCCAGCAATAACAATGAAATATACCGCTGATTATCACGCCAGGCCTCAACGAAGCAGACGCGGCTGCCGCCGCTACCGACGACGAAACACCACATCCACTGGCTGGGCTTGCTGTTGCCATGGCACACTACACTGAGCGCTCACACGAGCACGTGAAACATGTAACAAGTCAAGCGGCACAAGACAAGCTAAGCGGAAGAAAACAATTGAAATAATGAGCGGCGAAGATCACACACCCGAAGTGCGGCCGGCCTGCTCTCGGAAGGCTCACAGTCCAAAATAGCGGCATAACATGTTCTGACGCTAGACGTCGCCCGTGTCGGCCAATGGCGCTGCTCAAACGTCGGTTTGTGAAAAGGTCTATAGACGGTTTTCAGCACCGGCGCACGGGCGCGGCCATGTTTGATCACGTGATTGCGCCGGCATGACTGGCCTTGGGTTGAAGGCCAGCGAAGGAGCCGTACTGCTGTAGTCGTGGGCGACGGTGCGGCAAGCGGCGTTGTTTCGGGTCCACCGATGGACAGCGGCTGGATCGACGACACAAAGCTTTGTCCCATGGTTCAACGATCATGTAAGTGAACCATTGTTTGTCATTTTAACGTTGTCTGTGCTCGCGCCGGAGCGCTGTGGCGCTCGATCATCGTGCATGCGCGTCGCTCGTTCGCGCCGAGCGATTCGAGCTCATGGAGGCTTCTTGTGCGGCGTTCACGTCAGTTCTCTAGTTCTTTTTCTTTTTGTGGTTAGTGTGGTGTAATTAAGCTACGATCTGAGCTGTTTGAAGTGGTTGCCCAGCCTCTCGCGCTTTGCTTGACGGCCTCGAATGTGTATGCTTGAGCGCCGAGTGAAAAATCCGTGTCCGCTTGTGTGTTGACATCTCGCTCGCTGGTATTTTAGCTTCCCACATACGTTGAGGCAAGCGTTTTTCTCGATACTGGTGCACTGATCTCTGCAGAATTCACCTGTGCGGCGGGCACGCAATAGTTTCGCGTAGTTGACTTCACAGCGGCAGATTGTGATTGTTGGATCCACTAACTGAATGCCCCCGAACGGGTGTTGTTTCATAGTAAAACCCGTGTCACACGGGCACGTTCGATCGCAATTGAGCCTCGATCCGAATCCAGTCGGTCGTGATCCGCAAATCGTAATCGAAGTGTCCGATTTCGATCGGAGACCGACGTAAGCAGCTTCTAGCTCAGTGTGACAGAAAACGAGGTACAACGAGAAAGAAAGAGATCTGAAGAAATAACCCTCTAAAAAGGCCGTTTTATTTTTTATGTACGTATAATTTTGAAAATCTGTGTGCTGCGTCGACGCCATGCACGTAGTTCTGAGCGTTTGAACATTCCAAACTCTTCATAGGAGAGCAACACCAGCTTAGTAATCAAATATGTATGAATTATTGAAACTCCAGAACTATAAATTATAAATCCAAACGATCAGTTTAATATTAGACTGTATCTATCGTGTTATTTTAGTTATTTCAAACATCTGCAGATGTCTTGAGGAGTAAATAAAAAATCAGCTTTCTTTCATTGCCTTTTTTTTTCATTCCCGCACTACATGCAAATGTTTCTCCCCTATTTCAGTTGTCTACGACTACATGGTCAAGGCAATCGACCAAGATGGGAAGCCTGCACTGGACTACAGGGGGTTTGCAGAGGGCATCAACCTTTTTGACAGTGGCAATGTTGGGAAAGCTTTGTGTCAATCCAAGGATGGCATCTCAAGCGTAAAGCTGTGTTCCAAGCTGCTGTGTTGGGTAGGGATAGTCCTTGGTTGGACGCCCATCAACAAAGTGAATAGAACATGCCTGAAAGAAAAGGGTGATTCATGTAATATTTATAATGGTTTGCTTTTATTTGAACGTAAGAATAAATGAGTCCACATAAATAAAAAGCACGCACATGGGTAACGCATGCAGTCCTTATTGCAAACTGCCACCAATGTGACAAAAAAGGCAATAGCAATATGCTGCCAATGTCTTTTCCATAATCACAAATAATGTCATAATTTCATAGTGTCAAATAATGCCACAATTTCGTGATGTCAAAAGAGGCTATGAAAATTAAAGTAAATAATATATATATTCAGCATGCGCTTTGGGGGAAACCTGAAAGACACAAGGCAGAAGGAAACAGCTGATTTGTAGTTACCACTACTTTAATGCGCAGCTAATCAAATAATGTCAAACTGGCAAGTTTGAAATTATTTACTTTTATTTTCATGGTTTCTCTTGACATTTACGATAAACGATACAATAAACACGCAACCAACGCTTCTAGCGTTGTTTAAAACAATAATTTTGTGCTACAGCGTCAACACAGCTAGCTTTCGCGCACCTGTGGCCACAAACAACGCCAGGTCTACGTTCTGATCACACCGTTCATCCGAAACAGCAGCGAAACCAACATATGTAAAATCAGACGCGCAGGCAGGAATTCGTCAAGCTTAACGATTTAAAAATGCTATTCAGATAGCACTTTTCCAATCTTTTTTGCAGGAGTTCTCACCGCGACAACTAGTACGCCTTAATTGGCACCGATCCCGGCGCATATACGCACGTGGCGTGTAATTTCGCTTAAGGATAAACATCACTGATAGCAGGTGACTATTCCAATACGATATCGCTAATGCTTGTGTTCTGCCACGGAAACATCGCACGGTGACCTTAATGTACAGCAAGCGCAAGATGGGAAGTTGATACACTATTCCGCACGCCGAGCGCGTTCGCTTATTCGGTACTATGATCTGCCACTTACTCTTGCCGATGTGCCTTAATTGAAGTTCTTTCTCTGTAGGTTCGCTATCCAGCATTGTCGGGTGAGCTTGTTTTTCTCTCCTTGAGGAAATCGGCGCATGGAAAACGGCCTTCGGGCACGGGCAGTCTTGATGCAGCTGTGGCGCGTGTATTTCACACACCGACGTGTTCCACAGCTTAATGTCGCCATCACAGTTTTTGCATCCGACCACAGCACACGTTTTCCCTCTTAAACTCCACATGGAGCAGAATATTGTTCGACGTTTGACAAACTGCGCTTGTTAAATGCCGCTGGCTACGCTTTCGCGACTGAGCAATGGTAGTTTCGTTTGCGCGCCCAAGGCCAGAGATGTCCAACACGCGCGGCGCTCCGGTGGCGCCATCTGATTTCAGTTGCACGAAGCGGCTGCTGCAAATCGTCTATTGACCCTTTTACCGGCGCTCCTGTGGGCGCTGCCATTTTTGATCACGTGGTGACGCGTCCATTGCTTGCTCAGCTGCCGCCGTTGCCTCCGCGTTTACAATGCAATCGCCGCTTGTGATGCATCCGCCGGGGGGCGCTCGCACTGTTTATACGTCGAGCCGCGCGCCTGATACGAATTGGTCCGCGGTTTCTCCCGCTTGCTGTTGGAAATTCTCGTGCGAAGTATGTTTCGTGCGGTGCCGACAAGTGCTCAGGGATGAGCCGCCGTCACAGTCATGTTTGTGCCTGTCTGCACGACTAGTTACAAATCGTGCAAAAAGAAGTTGTCGCTCTTCGGGGTATCGTAAGACGAGGAGACGTACCGAAAGTGGCAGCGCAACATACCTCGGGTGGACAAGCCACTCGAACGAAATGCCGCTTTGTGCGAACTGCATTTCGATCCGCAGTTTGTGTCGCGTCACTTTCAACACATCATCAGTGGTGAGCTGGTGCGCCTGGAAAGGAGCAGGCCATTGCTACAGCCGGATGCGATACTGACGATCTTTCCAAACGTCCCCAAGTACATCTCCAAGCCAGTGCCTAAGAAAAGGAATCCGAAAGAAAGGTTGGACCCACAGTTTGCACCTCCAAAAAAAAAAAAATCGCGAATCGACGTGGCCTCACCCGATACATCGGATGAAGACCCACGCTTGCCGCCAACTCTGGATTACCAAAATGTGATCGTGACGTCCAATCAGTGGGGTAAGCACGTTTTTTTTTTCTGAAACTTCCCTTTTTGTCGCTTATAGCGTCTGCCTACTGGGGCCAATTATGAGCTTGCTTCACGCCCAAAAGCTTGTGCTGTTTCGTTGCGGGGACAGCATGCTCGTAGAGCAAGTGTTTGTACGTGGTGTCGATCTCGAGCTCTCACTTGATGAGCACTGCGATCCTCCATCCTCCTAGAGGCTGTTGACAGCATGCAGCTCTGTTCTGGCGCTGCGCGGTCGGTGGAGTTCCTCTTGCGCGCAGCTCCACATGACAAGCTGGTGCTGAAAGCCTTACCCCACGAAGTGCAAGGGGCTTGTAAGTGGCCCTGAGAAGTGCTGCATCGCCTCCAAGTACCCCAGAAGGCTACTGCTCAACCAGAGGTGTCGAGCTAGGCAGCCAAAGCGTAAGGAAGATTACGCCAGGAAGCTAAAGGCAAGGACCCAAGCTACGGTGCGCCGCCTAAGAGCCAAAGCGAAAAGCTTGGACGAGGCTCTCACGCAACAAAAACAGGCAAATCACGCGATTGAAGAAAGTGCACTGAAGAAGAATATCGAGAAGCTCCCACCCAAACAGAAGGCAGTAATCATGCAGTGCTTTGAAGCTGCAAAAGTTATCAATAATTGCACCATATTTCGCTTATAACACTACCAGTTTTCAAGAAATCTTGCAAACGTGAAAATATTGAGCGAGCCAAGGCACTTTATGTAACATAATCATCGGTGCATGCCAATTAAGGGCAGTTACATATATTTAAGTGAAATCCGATTGCATCTTTCTTTAACGAACAACTCGGACTAAATTCATCTTTGCAAGCAAGAACAGTTGTTTTCGTTCAAGCGTGCGTTTATAGACATGAATTGGGCACAGTGCACGAGCGAACACCCACTTGCATTTCCGACAGCTGATCGCATAGTAGCAGGGCAGAGGCAGTAGTGGTTTCGTATTCGGGTGCATTCGCTGAGGCAACGTATGGCGCGCCGCCGATAGCGCCATCTCGTTCCTCTAGAGCAAACTGCTCCGCGAAAAGGGTCAATAGGCTGACGTAGCGTTGACGCGCGAGCGCGCTCGGCATGGGGACGCCACGCCAGCCGAAAGCGCAGCACTCAATAGTCCGGTGCGAGGCGTGGCCGACGTATCCCTGTAAACCGACCCCTTTGTAATCCAACGTGTGCGCCGCGCCGCCTAGACGCATGCGCATTTTATACGAAACTAGGAGTTTCAGGATGATACGAAACTGCGAACTCGCTGCACGTGCCACCACCAGTTTCCACCAGCCCATCCTGCTCGACGAGACGCAGATGCGGTCCATTCTGGGTGACGAGGCCGGCGCGAAATGCAGCATGTCGCATCTCGACATGACGCCGGCTGATGCTGGGGCACGCCGACGAACACCGGATACGTCGGTCGCGCCTCGCGCTTTGGCGAGGGTAACCTGGGAGAGGTTGGTAACCTCGCCTGGGGATGACGTCACTGCGCGTTGCCTAGCAAACGCGTCGCACCAGCTGTGCGAGGTGTTGCTAGGCACCACGTAGTGACGTCATCGCCAGGCGCAGTTTTGTGTTCGCACAACGCGGCCTAACCAAGAGCTTAAACAGCTCCGCTGTTAAAATCTGAAGATGTTCAATTTTATAAAAGTTGCCAGGTATTAGTGTACATATGGATAATAATGCGCTTCTTTAACATAAGTAGACGGCATGGTCCGAAATCTGAGCGAGAGAGAGCCTTCTCTCCAGTATCATCCGAAAATCGACAGAAAAGCACTGGGGCAATCCGGATAATCGACACAGACGGCTGCAGAGATTGGACCCTACCATGAAATTTAGGCTACCACCGAAAATTCAACGCAGCTGTGCCAGTCTTCTGCACAGACTAAGGCTGGGGGTAACGTTTACGTGCGGATACGTGCACCTCATGCGGCGCACCGAGACTCCAGCCTCTGAGTTGTGGAATGTGAATGAGACTATAGGTGCTTTGTGACTGCCCTAAGTATGTCAAAAGTCCCCTAAGCGTCAAAAGTTGAGCAATGGCATTATGCGTCTCGACAGCCCACCGTTGTCGCAGGATGTTATTTTAGGCCCTTGGCCAGATGCTCAATCGAGTTCTAAGGCCATCCAGGCGTTACTGGACTTTTTAAAAAGTACAGGCCTGGACTGTAGGCTTTGAGCATACCAAATTGATTTCCATATGTTTTACATCCTCCTTCGCTCATCATGGCCACCTATCATCACTCATCATGCACCTCTTTTTTCCCTCTTACTTTCCCTCTTTATTTTCCTCTTCCCCTTCCCCCAACGCCGTGTAGCTGGCTAGAGGAATATATCTCAGGCCGACCTCTCTGCATTTCGTATCATTAAACTTCCCTCTCTCGCTCTTGAAAGGGAGCTGATTGGAAATCGAAAAGGAAATCGCGAGTGCTTGAGGTCGCATTTCTGAAAAATATAAGGAGCCTAATATTTTCCAAAAACTCAAAGGGTCTATGTAAAGTCATCCTCATCTACCTATCTATGCCCACTGCAAAACGAAGACCTCTTTCAGCCATCTCCAATTACTTCTGTTTTACGCCAGCTAACTTCATATTATTGAGTCTGAGTTTGAGTTTATTTCCTACAAGTACAGGGCATGAACGAGGTGTGGTGAGGAAGACGGGATAAAAGCTGCGTCAAAGGCGGCTTGACTGGCCCCGACTCCACACTCAACATGGTCGCAAACACGACAACTTTCGTGCAAGTTTCCTAATTCCATGACACCACTTAAATTTCTGCCGTTCTCGACTGCGCTTCCTGTCCTAGCTATCCTGTAACTATAACAGGTCACTGGCGTGTAAGGATCGCACCCACAACTTGGCAGCGCTTCGGCGAATTTTCACACGCTGCGTACTTCCGCGCGTCGCTACTAGATGGCGAGAGTTGCGCGTTGACCTCCGATGCAATGCTACATCCAGGGCGTGCACAAGTCCCTGCACTATTTTAGCCAAAAGGTTTAGTCGCGTGTAAGGGCCGCATCTCGTCGAAATTGCGAAACGAAGTGCGGCCCTTACACGAGTGATATATGGCATCTGCCCATTTCGCGGCCTGCCGAGCTTCATTTCTTCCTCTGAATGTCAACTAGAATATCGGCTTACCCCGTTTGCTATTTCCTTCTCACCGTTTAACAGTTGGCCGAGGGGAATTGTCGGCATCAGATAAATGTGACGTTGCTTAGCAGGTCTACAGGAGCCGCAGCTGGTTTACCCACGCCTTCTGGAAGGGCGCTCTTCAGATGGCAGGTTCGTCTTGCACGTGCACGACGACCTCACACTCAACCTCGAAAGGGCATCAGTAGCGGCTCCGAAACTTCGTGTTCTTGAAGAAGAAAACGGTGCTTCGGTGACACAGGTGGTGAGTATAAGGAAGCTTTTAACGCCCGACCGCGTAAGTTCTGAGTAACAGCATTCTTTGGTTTATCGCCTTTCAAAAGTCCCGAAGATCCCCCCATGTGCCATGTTCGTACTAAATATAGCCTACAACTCTCTGCAAAAGTAGGATGTGTGATAGGCATGCAGAATCCCTGCGATCAACGAAATACCTTTTTTCGGGAAACGGCAAGGGTTTGCGTTTCACACAGACTGCAAGAGCGATGGCGCTTGTGCATATGCCGGGTGCTTTCTTAGAAGGTCCAAAATTAAAACAAAATTACTTGTGGCAGATAGCCCAATTCCAACCATTGATCTAAATTACTCGATGAGGCCGGCCATTATATTCTACGAGAAATCACAATGATTCATCACATAATTGTCATAAGTAGGCTAATAAACTTTTTATTAAATAATTTCCGGCACATATTTTAATCCACGAATTATAGCCGGTGAGTTCGCAAGGCGTATTAAGTTGGAACGAATTATCAGGACTGCACCGGTTTCGAGACAATTATTTTCAAAGTGTCCGACGAAATGCACTGCCGTTCCAGTTACCTCAATAAAAAAAAAAAAAACGCTCCTTTATGCATCGGAGCACAAAAGCAAATGGAACACCAATGCATTTCGTCGGACATATTAAAAACTAATCTCTCGAAATTGGTGAAGTTCAGAGAATTCCTTCCAAGCGGATACGCCTTGCAAGTTCGCCGACAATATTTCGTAAATTAAAATATATGCCGCATAATAATCTAATAAAAAGTTAGTCAGGGTAATTATGTGAAGTATTTAATTAGCCATTTTGATTTCTCGTAGCACTAATAGCCGTCTAATTGAGTAATTTACATCAAGGATTAGAATTATGCTATCTGACACAAGCAATTTTTTGAAAATTTGGGACCTTCTAGAAAAAACCCCCCGGTATATTGGAGGCCGAACAAGCAATAATGTATTGGACGAGGATTACAACATGAGCATCGCATAGAAATTGTTCTGAACAAGATGGCGGTACGTTGACGTGAAATTCTTCATCGTCGTTCTCATGAAAACAGCGTCGGCAGCCCAAAGAAGGTACACATTACAATAACGTTGATCGGCTTCACACATGGGGCATACGCACAATAGAGTGTGCGCAAAGAATCAAGTGGTTGGTGGAGAAAACAATGAAGAACGTGCACCTCGATGGCATCAATGCCAACAACGGCGTCGCCATGATAACGCCACGTAGTTTACACAGCAGCTCACAGTATTCACAGCTGCCTAGTGTCCAGCACGGCAGATGTGAAAGAGAAAAGAATCGCACAAATCTTGTAGCTAGCAATGAGTTGTGTCGATTATGACATCAGTTAAAGGTTTTGGCCCCAGAGTTGATAAATCCCTAGGCGCAGGGCCTTCGAAACGACTCTTGGAACCTGAAAGGCTGTAAGCCTTTAACACAGGAACTTTCTGATCGCCTGCGGCTAACACATTGATTTACACAACCAAAATAAGAAATTTTGTAAAGAAACCTAATATTTAAAATTGATCTAAAATGCCGCGCAGCCCAAACTGCGGCGACGTAGTTGCTTGGATGTTGCCCTAATGGTTAATGGAAACATAAAATAAGACTGTCTTACACAAGTTCTCGAAACTTCTTACACTGAGTACTACGCGACCTCCCCATAATGTCACTAAACAAACTAGAGTAAGCATGGTGCAGCAAGATTGTCTGAATCGAATATGTTGAAGTAGTAAAAGTCGAACCACCTTTAACCAAAAAAGTTAGCACAATTACTCTGGCAAACAGCTGCGAACAAAAAGCTGTTTGAAGCAATAGATTTCAGCTAAATAAATTTAGCCTACCTGGACATGGGGACACGCAGAGTGCTGAAGTCTGTCCATGTACATATTTAGATATCTACAAGATGCAGCATTAAGTCGCAGAGAAGAAGTTGCGTAGACCGCAAAGGAGATAAACTGGCAACCTATTTATTTATTCCATCTTTTTATTTCTGTAATACCAAAGAACTTATAGTTACCGTTTAAATATTAAATATCATTTACATTTTTGGACTCTTACTTTTACTTAATACACTTTTTATACCATAAGACGGCGCGCACCCTCTCCGCATTGCTTCCTTGCGAGCGTTAAAACACACCGCCGCATCAAGCCATCCTTCTCGGTTCCCCCTCGCTACCTTTTGCGTGCACCTACAGCATACGGTGTGCAGCCGTGATGCTATCGCACTTGGACTTTATACGGAACATCACGGCGACGCCGATGGTGGTGGAAGCTCGCCTGGAGTGTCCATATAAGTGCTATAATAAAAGCAGGCAAAAAGATTGTGGTTTCAACAGCGGGAGAGCGGCTGCTTTTCTCGCTGGATGGATGCACTAACTTTGAGGATATGCTCACAACATGCTGTGAACGAGTCGTTCCTGCTGAAGAAATGTCTCCTATAGCTACGCTTTCTCAAGCATCCTGATCTGGCTTAGAAATAGAGCACAGCTCTTTGAACCACTCAGGTTCAAATAGCAGTGCTCTTTGAACCCTGTCGCGCCCTGCTGGAGAGCCACCACTCCCAAACGACCCGGAAGACTTTATCGGTGACCCTATCGTATTCACCTTTACAAATCTTCATTTCTTTTCCAAGATATATTGATGAAGGAGTTGATTGATTACTCATATCGGAAATGAGAAGAGGGGGTATAGAAGACACATCTGTTTTGCTCGTGTTCTACGTTGTTATAATTCTTTATGCACATTTTTATATGCATCGGCGAAAAACTTGTTACGACCCGACCCAATGACGACAACGTTGTTGGATCGTGATGCACATCTCTGGGAAATTATGCGGAGTGCCTCCGTCGCCACGCGTTCCCGGGCGACGACGTTGGTGTAGAACAATCCCAAGTGCCCCGACATTTCTAGTAAACTTTCTTATTGGCTCTGCTGTTCTAGCGTTTCAAGAAGAAGACCTGCCTGCAGCAGCCGAATGTAATGCGCAACCACCGCGTTCGGGAGCCATTAAACATATTGTGGCTGCCTTTAGAATCTTCGTCGCTTCGTGTGGGGCTGGCCCGAAACATGGAAGGTACAACAAACGAAACAGCCTGCCGAGAGCAATTTGATTTTCCTGTCTAGGGAACTAGGGACATATCGTGGGCCTCTAAGCGTACCGTTCGAGGCCCCCGTCGTTTCCGAGGCCCCCGTGCTTCGAGGCACCCGTGACCCCGTCGTTTCATAATAACTCTCACTTCTGGTTCTCGGAAGTTGAATAAAATCGTTAAAGCTGCGCCTCGTCATTGCCAATACTCGGCAATCCGGTTTTTCCACGTCGCGATCACTCCTTACCTTTTCCTTCGTGAGTCGGTGGCGGCGCGGGCGTTTGACGCCGCTTCGCGTAACTAAATGGTGTTTAAAGGGACACTAAAGGCAAATACTGAGTTGACGTGCATTGTTAAAGTACCATTGCAGAAACATTTTAAGCGCTTGTTTTGTGCCAAGAAACGACGTAGTTTTTGAGAAAATTGCGTCTGCAGGGTCCGCATACCTGTAGCGCGATTAAAATAATCCGTCCCCGATCGGGGAGTGGTGACATTGCACACCCCATAAGCACCCTTTACTACCGTTGGTCAGTAAAACGGCGCCCGACAGACGGCGTAAAATCTTTTTACTAGTGCTGAAGCACTAGTAAAAAGATTTTACTAGTGCTGAAGCACTAGTATCTTTTTTACTAGTGCTTCAGCACTAGTGGCAAAATTAAAATGAGGAGTGCCTTCGTCATCGGGCTAGTACTTGAATGTCCCGCGGTGGAGTCTCGATAATCGCGCCCTGCATTTACCTCAATTTCTCGATTACTGAAGCCCTGTAATCGATAATATTGACGTCTCATATGTTCTCCAGCACTAATCTTGTAACACTCGTGAAAGAGAAGGAAGAAGCGTACAGAGGAGATCAAGAGAAGAGGTAAATGAGGCGGCCAGATTAATTATGTTTGAGCAAACGGAATGTTACAAATCTATCACTTTAACTTGACTTAATATTTGCCTTTAGTGTCCCTTTGACATAACGGCATCAGGTGCGCCGGCTTTGGTACCTCTCTCTGCGCACTGCTGTGCACCCGGCGCCAGTGTATGATTAGAAAGCCGGTGAGCACGCCAGCATCCGAGAGGAGCACAGCAGTTTAAATGATCACGCTATAAAGGATTCGTTACACTGGAATGTCATGCAGGAAAAAGGACCTTCAGACACCTAGCTGATGCGGCGAGCTCGAGATCGGGAGCAAGAACGCCCGATCTGGCACGGAGCTGAGGCTTATACATTCGGGTTGCGTGCTCTTAACCACACTTTCAGTTTTTTTAACTGGCTGTATACGTTCTTACGAAGTAAATCGCTAACTGCATCAACGGATGTTCTTTCGGCAATCAGTCCCGAATGTGCTGTTTGAGATTGCAAAGAGACGATTACGCAAGTTCTGTGTGATTGTCCTCGTATCAGCGCGCGAATAAAAGTGCTTACCATGACGCTCTGCAACCTCTCGTTACGAAAAAAACAACAACAAACATTTCGATGGACCAGGGTCCAAGAACATTTTTTAAAGTCTGTCCGTAGTCATTACTAGTATTCCTGCATTTAAAAGCAGGGGGACTGCATGAAAGGCTAGTCGTGGTCAGTTTCCTGCCGAATGCTTGTTCGGACAGATTTTTTTCACGCGTTTTCTCTTCGTCTTTTCTATCAGTTTTCATTCCCTCAGTACAGAGTAGCTTACCGGACAGTTACTCTGATTAAGCTGTCTGCCTTTCACCCCTTATTCTCTCTCTCTCTCCGCCACTGTGAGTCGGGGGATCCGTGCACTGGGCAGAACGGTTGACGCTTCTCCGAAACTGACTTCTAATAAATTGTTAGAAGAACGCGCATTTCAAAGGGCAGTATCAGTGTGTTTAAGAATTCTAGCTTTTCATGATTTTCTTTGTTTCAGTATGACGGACATGAAATCAACAGTGACCTCTACCAGGATCGAGATCAGTTGGCGACAGTTTCAGTGAAGATGAGCGGAAGGAGCGCTGAAGTTGTGAGTTTCTATTGTTAGAAGGTTTTGTTCTTCTGTGACTATAAAAACTTCATTTAGATTTCACTTTCTATGTTTACACTCTTAAGGATGTCGCTCCAACTCAGTTTAATTTAGTGAAGTCATTAGGGATGGTAATATCGATGAACGATTAATCGATTAATCGACTAAAAGTACGCCGCAAAACGATTAATCGTCATCGATGCCTACCTTTAATTTAATCGGTTTAATCGATTAAAGCAGTTCGATTAATCGTTTTCCAGCCCAATGACTAAAGTGGTGTGAAAATTTTGAAATCTTACTATAGAATGCGGAGTACGAACAACGACAGCGCGGCTGCGAAGACCGAGAGTGACTGTCGACTGTTTTCCCGACTCCTGCCGAGCTAGCCAAGCGCTTGCCCGCTTTACGCACACGTCACACAAGGAGCCTGGGGCCGGAGCGAGGCCGCCCCCGTGGAGGAAGAAATGAACTAGGAGAAGCAGCAAGTCTTGGCAAGCGAACTCACCGTCAAGCCATTTCTTTCGCTTTTTACCTTGCAGTATAGAGTCAGCACGTGAATCTGAGAGACAACGTATTGGCCGATAATGTTTGGTTCGCAGTAGTTTCAAATAGGTGCGCACCCGTTCAGCTGCACTGCTGCCCCGCACCCGGCAGCATTAAACCTACCGCGCGCTCTGATGTAGCGATCACGTGTTGCGCCATTGCTTCTTCATGTCAGTCGGGCTGTGATGATCTCTTCTAATTTCTTCTTCCTCCATGCCCACCCTCCTAAGTAAGCGCAGGCTGTTCATTTTTCAGTTTTACAGAATTTTTAGAAATCGCCTGTGGCAGGTAGCATAGTTCTTATCATTGAGCAGGGTTATTCGATGAGGCGGACATTAGCACAAGAAACTGAAACACATATTCAACTAATTAACAACAAATCACTAATTAGCTTCTTAGTTTTTACTTTACGACACATATAGCAATTAACGAATTGTAGCCGGTGAGCTTGTATCCACTTGGAATGGCGTATCCACTTGGAATGAATTTCCCTAATGACACCGGTGAGTATATGCACCATCATATACTCGCCGTAAAAATGCACTGTTGGTCCACTTACTTTTTTTACCAAAATGCATTGAAGCACAAAAGAAACTGGAACGCCTATCTACTTCGTCTCACCCTTTGAGAAATAATATCTCAAAACTGATGTCATCCTGGAAATTCATTTCAAGTAGATGCGTCTTGCCAACTCACCGCTACGATTCGTAAATTGCAATATGTGTCGTAAAGTAATTACCAAAGTTCATTAGTCAATTTTTAGTAATTGGTTGAATATGTCTTTAGATTTTCTGTGCTACTGATGTCCACCTCTTCGAATAACCCAGCTCAACGATAAGCATTATGCTACGTGCCACAGGCGATTTTTTGTCACGTAGTAGTGACGGTGAAGAAAACAGTCGCAAAACTGTGAATGATGAAACAGATTTTTTATTGTGCGAACCTGTGCCCACAAAAGCAAGTTGCACTCGGAGCACAACGATAGCGGCGAACACAGTCGGCGATCGTTTTAATCTGATCAGCGGCGAACCCCATCGGCTTTTACCACACTTTCATACATGATTTATCGAAGGTTCCAGAGTAATCCCTGATGCCTGCGTGTCTTCCAGAAAGTATTTGACAATTCGCGTCGCTCATACAATCTAGCGTCGGTGACAACAGACAACGGATAGAAGCATCGATAACGTTCGAGAAATTTCCGATACACGCAGGCGCTTTCCGCGAGGAGCGATAACGTTTAACATTTGTTACCCGGTGAAAAGTGGCCACCGGGGAAAGATAAACAAGTACACCTGTTAATATGAAGGCCCTGTATATTGCTTATTCCTTCACTAGTCCCTAGTGGCAAATATATAGTTGACCTCTAACAAGTTAAACATTATTCTTTATCAAAGTTTATACGCTTGTATTTCTTATCCTGGTTCCACCTTTCAAACGTTAAAATAGGTACTTACGTGAGTAGATAACTGTGTTTCAGCCTTCTTAAAGCGCCTGAAAAAAAGTCGATTAATCGATTATTCGACGAAAAATCCCGCATCGAAAGCGATTAATCGATTATACGCTCAACTGACGAACGATTAATCGTTAATCGATTAAAAAATTTCATCGACCATCCCTAGAAGTCATAGATAACGATGATAGCATTTGCTTAGCGCTGTATGTCACAAGATATTAAGCAAAAGCAGCTGTCCCGGTGATTTTAGATTTTCTTGCCCCTGAGTGTTTAATATTTTTGGACAACCATTCGCTCAACATGCAATAACCAATTGGAGCCTCCCTGCTAATTGATATGTTAACTTCATGTTAAGAGCAAAGTTCACGGTCGTGACTGGTGCAAGAACAGCTCGCTTAGCGGTGTTATCCCGTTGTATTTGCCATCCTCTTATAAATGTGATGTGTATACTGGGAACCTAATCAAAAACCTGTAATGTAAAGTCTTTTGGTTGCAGTCCTTAATTGACACTGTACAGGTGTTTGCAGATGTGTAAATTAGTTCTCGCATTCTTCGGAAGTCTTACGGGTCTGTTCTTCCACGGCCCAAAATCTGCTGAATAGATTGCAAATGCTTCACTATAGCCGGTGCAATTCCATCGCTATACCCGAGCCCTTTAATATGCTTGAATATATCCGAGCTCAGTATAATTCTGTATGTCCGCTATATTTTACGGATGTTCCTGTATACTGCGCCAGTTCTACCGACGCCGGTGTCTGGTTGCGCGTTCATACTTCCTGCATGACAGGGCTACGCATGGCAGGGCTACGTCTTTTAATGACAGCTAACTCATCAGTGATCACTGACGCCAGCATCCAGCTGCGGGTTTTTGCCCATGCTCGTACGCCAGTATTCGGAAACGCATCTTAACTTAAAGACCATGCTTGACTTGATCTAAATGACGTCATGTGTGAATGTGGCTGACAGGGCTCTATCAAGACAAACATGGGATTCAAGTTAAGACAGATGTATTTATCAACACGGGTGTTAGAGACACCGTCTCAGGCTGCATTCTTGGCTGATGTTTGACATTTCATACCGACCTATAGGCACCGCACGCCGGCCTTCGCCACCGCCGCAGGCGAACCATTTAAGAATTTCCTTTAAAGGGCCGCGCACCAGGTTTGGAAATTTTAGACAGACAAGCGCAGCGCGTACATCATCTGCTGACGATCGGGTCTGCAAAGTATTACAACGCTGCGGCCCCTGCTCCCGTCGAAAACAGCTATAATTTCAAATCAAAAGCTGCGCGCCCTCCTTCTCGAGGAAGCTTAGCTTCCAGCTAGAGAGTCAAGATCATTCGCCCAAATACCTCTACGGAGAACGCACTACCAGCAACGTCAGTCACCGGGACACGCGACTTCGCTAGCTTACCCAATGCGGAACGCGTAATGCCATCACTGGAAGGGTGCCGCGTAGAAAAAAAAATCTTGCAGATCCCGTGTGAATGTTGGAATCTATGTAAAGCGAAGTTTCAGCTCGGTTTCAGCAAGAGAGAAAGCAGAGAAGAGACAGAGAGAGTGATTGTGAAAAGGGACAGGCTATTTTGTGCAACCCTTTAGGGAGCACGGCTCAACGCCTTGGGGAAGGGGAGGAGGACATAAAGAGGAAGAGGGAAAGAGAGAAGGTAGATGCGGTCCCAGAGCCCACGGCTGTTCAGAAGTAGCCAAGTGGCGCATTTACAACTTACACAACAGCGTCGTGTCCTCCAGGAACGTGAGGAGGTGCCTGAAGGCGGAGCTGTGGTGCCAGCCGGGAAACAGCGGTTGCGTTGCCGAGGCAGTACGAAGGCCCAAGCTTCGAAATGATACGCAGGGAAAAGCCCTCTCCTCGGAGAAAGCGGCGCAGAAGGAAAGTATGGACGCTCAATTGTCTCGGTCTCGCTGCAGGCTGAGCAGGCCGGGGAGAGAAGGAATACCGTTTGCAGATGCTAGTCGAGGGAAAGGAAGAGAGTGCCTCTCGTGGTATCTGTTGGCAGTGGAGCTCGCTTCCTGGTGATATGGTAACAGGAAATTCAATTTCGTCTATCTGCTCCAATAATAAATCGATTTCAAAAATTAGTTTGGTAAAACGATCTCTACACGGCGTTTTACAACTTCCAGTGTATAAATTTGCAGTGGGGCCTGCGGTGAGTGCATCGCAGTAATAAAATAGCTACGCCGAAGCAAGAACGCGTAAATGAGAGCACGATTATCTGCGCAGGGCTACAATTTGCCGCCTTACTTTACTTAACTTTACTAGCTCGGTCTTCGTCTGGTAGCCTGCACTGCGCCATTCGGTTTGCAAAGCCTAGCTCCAAGTATGTGAAATACCAAGTAATGTTGGAAATTCACATCACGTAGCTGTTCCAGCATCAGAAATGTGAGGGTAGCCATAGGAAGATCATGAAATTTCAGACTTCGTTTACTTCTATTGTAAAAAAAATTTGGTTTACTGTCCGCTATCTGTGATCCTGAACCAGATGCATACCAGAACTTTCAACAGGCTAAGAAAAAGCGCGGGACCTGGCCTTAAAACGCTTGCAATAAAAGAATGAAATACCGAAGTACCATGCACCGCCTGCGGTGACACGAAAAATTATTTTGTCGACAAGTGAAGGACAAAGAAAAGATCGGAAGTACGATAAAACCCCGTATTTGAGCCGGAGAGATGAATGAACCTAATGTTCTTGCACCAATGTGCGGCTAAGATTTGGATCAACTAGCGCTGCTCATTTCAGGCAGGTATAATAGGACCAAATCACAGGATCGAACCGGTGCCAACAATGGAGCGCTCGGAGTCTGGTCTCATTCCGCACATGGTCTACGAAATCCAGCACGAAAAAGTAAATGACAAAGCGCTGTCCTTCGTTGAAAAGGGTATGTGGCCAATTCTATTTCACCAATTTTATTTTGAAACAGTGGTTGTTGGAGGTCGGTGGGAGTGCTTGTTAAATGATCAGAGGCCAAATTCCGAAAACCTTGTTTGTAACAACTTTTTTTTTATTGGTCAGCCGCCCTTGTTCAGTGTCTGTATTGCCTGGTTTTTATTGCGATAGCAATTATATGGACACTCAAAAGCAGATTTCTGCCGTCGGCGTTGCCGTCGCCGTAGCCGTCGCCGTCGCCGTGAGGTTCCGTATGACGTCAATGGAGATGAAATCGTCGCCGCGCGCCGAACGCTGTATGTGCGAGTGAAAGGGCGCGAGGGACGCGCGCTTTCACGGGGAGTGAACGCACGGCGGAGAACAAACGCGCGTTCTGCTCTGTGCTCCCTTAAGGGCTGCAGAAGTAGGCGTCTCTCAAACGTGCCTTCTTCCGACGCACGAAACGCCGTGCGGGGGAGGGGGAGGGAAGGGAGGCGACGTTTAGCTGCGGCACCAAGTGCCTATTTATATCAGAGGCTCCGGCAACAGTCACCAACGCCGCAAGCATTTTGAGCGAACGCGGGCAAAACGCCGACGGCGTCGACAACAGTTCTGTGTGTTGCCGGTGCTGCTGCATGTCCAAGTTTATACAGCTGATAAAGCTGCTATCATTACTCCGTATAGCTGTCTTCAAATTTGCTATCGCAATTGATGCTTCACCTTTCAGGTAAAACTGCGACAACTTTTTGTTCTTAGGAACTTACGGAACTTTAGAACTTTTTTGTGAATATGGGCAAGGAGTGGCCGTACGTTTTAGAGTCTGGAAACAGGGAAAGTGATGCAGCTATGTGCTGCATTGCCTGCCCATACTTAGAACCCTTTCAAGATGGAAAAAAAGAGAGAGATTAAAAAAAAGAGCGCATAAACTACTCTAGGTAGCGTTAGCCGTAATTGACGTATGCAACGCTTACTTCGAAATCGGGGCCCCATATCCACAAAAACCTCTTACGCCAGAATTGTCCGAATTCTAGCCAATTTTAATGCTGGATATATCACTAGCAAGGACGGACAACCAATGGAAAGGAGCAGTTGGGAACGAAAAGCTTTGAGAACACAAACGATGATGCGACGTTCGGGATAGGCTGCAACCGTCCCGAACGATGCCTTCGCTCGTTAGCAGTCATTAAATACACCATTTCTCAGATAAGTAACGCTCAACTAAGAAGAGATATAAGGTGACGCCTTATAGATCTAAACCGTGTGAAGAACCAATGAAGAAACCGTCTAAAGTCCCGGGCATGTCTGGCGATTGTGATGCCGATACAAACATCATATTTCAAAATGATAGAAGCCAGTACAGACACTTTTATACCTTATATAAGGAGTGATATTTTTAATTAGATGCAGAAAGTCGCTGACGAAATACACGAGTCGATGCACAGCAGAGAAATTGCAATCAAAAAAGTTGTTGCGACTCGATCATGCCGTCAGATAAAAACGCTATAGCCACTGCATTCGTAGCGTGTATTCGTAGACTGCTTTCGTACGTGAGAAGACTTGTGCGCGGTAATAAATATGTGGAACTTCAGCTTGCGCGTTTCGTTGCTTTCTGCTAGTGTTGGTTCTCCGAACACATGTCTCGGTGGTGCCGCCATCTGGGGAGCGCCCCCACCTCTGCCCCTTGCCAAACGGCTCAGACAAATAAGTAAAGAAAAAGTCATGTATGTATACTGAACAAGTCACAGGTTGCAGATATTCAAAATCATTTTTAGGAATTACCTAATGAAAATAAATTTCGTTGGCCCTTCCACTGCATGCGTGAAGATGGTTAATCAGCGGAGATGAAACGTGCTGCCCCGGTGTTTATCACTGGGTTAATCCCGAGGGTTGACTAAATTATTTCTCAATTATGAGGTTACACAGACGTTCGGCTGCGACGGAGAGAACGACGTCATTGACAGTATGCCCGCAGTCCACCGTTGTCGCTTGCGTTCGATGTCTCGAGTTTGCTCGGCGGCGTGGTTAGCAGCATTCATCCGCCATTGCTGCTTAGAAATTAACTCCCTACCTTTCCCTCTTCGTTTCTCACTCTCCCTGTCGAAATTCAAAAAGCTTCAAAATAAATTTACCCTTTACGTAAGACAATAAATAGCTCATACCCCCTAAAGAAATGGCTCATACCCCCGTAAACGCGGCCTCCCCATTACGACGACAGAAGAAAAGTGAAATTCTACGCTGGAATGATGAGCGGCAACGGAGCCAGCTGTAGAAAAAGACGACGACGATGAACGCGGGAGCAGTGGAACGAGCGCCTGTTGAGCACGAGCACGAGCACACGAGCCAGCTGCGGAAGAAGACGACGACGCTCGAGCCAATGCTGATGATGATAGTTATCTGTGGACAGGGATTTCGCCTAGCCCTATAAAGCTTCGCTTTAAAAAAGATCACCGCATATCCACGAAGTGAATGATGATGAGTGGGCGAAGCACCGGGGGATCATTCGGGTAACCGTGAATCCCCCGTACATTGCCCACTCGAACATGCAAATGAGTGACAACACAATGTGTAAAGTATATACAATGTTGATAGCTTCGCGAGCCCTCAGCTCCGGGTTCGCTTGTTGTCTGCGTTGCCGTGCTGCAGCAGACGGACGGACGGACGGACGGACGGACGGACGGACAGACACAGACAGACAGACAGACAGACAGACAGACAGACCGACAGACGGACAGACGGACAGACGACGGACGGACGGACGGACGGACGCACGGACAGACAGACAGACAGACAGACAGACCAGACAGACAGACAGACAGACAGACAGACAGACAGACAGACAGACAGACAGACCAGACCAGACCAGACCAGACCAGACCAGACCAGACCAGACCAGACCAGACCAGACCAGACCAGACCAGACCAGACCAGACAGACGACAGACAGACAGACAGACAGACAGACAGACAGACAGACAGACAGACAGACAGACAGACCAGACCAGACCAGACCAGACCAGACAGACAGACAGACAGACAGACAGACAGACAGACAGACAGACAGACAGACAGACAGACAGACAGACAGACAGACAGACAGACAGACAGACAGACAGACAGACAGACAGACAGACAGACAGACA
The DNA here is from genome assembly GCF_013339745.2 of Dermacentor silvarum. Taxonomy (NCBI): domain Eukaryota; kingdom Metazoa; phylum Arthropoda; class Arachnida; order Ixodida; family Ixodidae; genus Dermacentor; species Dermacentor silvarum. The sequence goes on along the minus strand of NC_051162.1, from coordinate 163,480,687 downwards.
GACAGACAGAACTGCGTTGGGACGCCCCCTTTCAGGGGAAGTCGGTAGCAGTTGGGGGCCGCTCCCACGCAGGGACCGGAACACCGTGGCCCTCCGCCCTCTCGCAGGCCCTCTGGCAGTTTTGCGAGCCCTCGACTCCGCTTGCAGTTGAGCCGCCTATCTCGCCTTTTCATCCATAGCGGGCGCGCCGTTATCAGAAGCGACCGTTATCATCCATGGCTGAAGAGAGAAAGAGAGCGCGCGTCGGGAACGAACGCCTTTGTGCACCGCAGCGCCCCTAGCGGTCTCCATGCAAACCAGAGCTACGTACGACGAGGGACAAGGCTCGGCCCTAAAGGTGCTTCGCCCCTAAAATTCACATTTTTATGTGGCATAGTAGGGGGTACTCGTTCTGAGATAATTTTTTTTCGGCATCAAGAGCCTGTGTCAGGCCCTTGCCCCTCTTTTTTCGATAAAGGAGGCGCCAGTAAACTTCAAGCTTCAATATCGACATCGCTACCAAACATTAATATTGCCGAATCCCATATACACTCGTACCTAAGTGAGCTCGAAGACTTAAATATTACCTCTGAAAAATATATACATGTTTGTCGTAGTATCCATTGAGGGTATGGACACTTTCGATGATAAGCTTTCCATTCTGCCACAAAGAAGGGGGTTGTGGTGATGGGGGGAGGGGGGTTCCCTAAATTCGAAAGACAACTTTAAGCCCATCTGTGGTTTGGCGACTTCATGCGCCATAGGCTGCGTCGTGTCAGTATCGCAGAACACAAAACCAAATCTTGGGCAGTTTTCTCCACGGCAGGGCAAGAGTAAGCAATCACGTCACTATACTGGAACAATTGCGTGGTATCTTCGTAGCGTCCTTCGTAAAAGCTGAGCAGCTTGTCGTCTAGAGGAAGCATTATTCCTTAATAATACTCGCTTGTCTCTTGTGTATACGAGCATGTAACCCGATTCCACTTTCCAGAAGCCAAAAGCCCAATATAGAATGGCTCCTCGACACCTAATCATTAGCAGGTGTCCATGTAAGACAAGGTTACAATTAATTTCTCGAGGAAACCGGTGTTGACAAAGCGGTGCTACAAAGAAAAGAGTTGTGGTGCTTTTGTTAGGCCACTTCTGCTAAAGTGACAGAAACGCCGGTGAATTGGAGCGTGCTTCACATAAACCCTCTGTTCTTATTCCTGTTAAAGGTTCACGTTTCACTGCGAGAAATGCTGATGTCAAAGAAAGCGTTCCACGGGAAGTCGTCGTTGAAGTCTTCGTTGTTTCAGACGTGCCTCATCACAATCACTTCAAGAGCACAAAAGAAGCATTGGTGTACATCTGCATGATGATGAACTCCGTGAGTTTTCATTTCAACGACTACATCAGCGTTCTACAGTGGCCTTATCTTAATGGGGAATGTAATTCTTGGGAAAGAAAGTAAACAACACATTTAAAGAATTATGCACATTCAACGAACATGTTGGAATTACTGTGAAGCGATGCTTTCGTGAAGCGGTTACCTAAATTTTATAAAACTAAATGCGATGCGTACAAGTGAATTTCTTGCCATCTATATATGCAGCGTTTAACATCCTGCAATGCTTATGTTTACGCCCAGCACAGGTCAAAACTATAGTCTGATGCAGTGGTTTTGTATATGCGCTACACCGTTCAGAACCTAAACCTAAATGTAACCAGCATGTCAGTGCACACTGTAACACGAACGACGCAGTCATGTCGCAAGGACAAAGGTGATTGCTGAGTCCAAGGCCTAATGAAAGTTGGAGCGCACACAAGGGCGCGCGTTCCAATTTTACGCAGCCTGAAATTGCTGCGTTGGATTCTTGAAGGCCTGCCACTTGTGCCCCAATGTCTCAGGTCTCTTGGCCTGTCAGAAAACAATAAGGGACATAAAAAAAAACCTGACAAGGTCACCAGGCAAAACTACCACTGCGCGGAACAAGGGGCTCAGAAAGACAACAATGTTTGTTGCTGATCGAACGATCATGTATATCTCTATATCTATATATATATGTACTGAAGTCCTATTGTCACGTCATGTACTAGTCCTAGCATGGCGCAAGTAAATTTTGCAAACAGCAGCGTTTTTAAGCGAAAGTTTCAGATAACTCGATCTAGTTTAGTGCCATTATTTTGGAAGCCATTACATGTGAGCGTGCACTGCACCACGCTGCTTCAATGCATACTTTTCAGGTAAACCTGCGGTTAACTGACATGAAAAGCCCTATAGTGAGGCTCGTTTTAACTGGCCTGGAAAAGCCTACGGTAAGAGCTAGTTCAATTTTCAGCGTTTCTGTCCCTTTAAGTGAGGGTTTTTGGTAACATTAACGTATTTTTTGTTATCAGTCAGAGGACTATTTGCACGGCACGGGTGAATATATGCACAGCTCTAGAACAATAAAAGAATTTCAAGGCTATGCCCATAAGAAGAAAATTGATTTTGGCAGTCCGGACATTGTATATCTCCTTTCCGGGTAAATTTGCTTCCTTGAATTTCTGCGGGGCGCTGTTTTTGTCGAAACTGAAAACAACAGTTTTTCACTGTCCTTCATGTTTCTGCAGACGTAACGTTGTTGCGGATGGAAGCGGTGGTAAATTGGACACGAGTAGTTCAGGTGAGACATACCGTTATCTATAAGTCGCGGCATTAGAATTTGAGAGCTAAAATTGACATTTCGTTAGTTCAATAAAGTCTGATACCTTAATCTGACATAAGGAATTAGGTGGTTGTGAGAGGTACCTGGCATATATTTATCTAGGATAATATTGTTGAAGGAATGCTGTACTTGACACATAATAGCCTGTTGTAGTGTCTCTCAAATTAGCAATATTTCGTAGAAAGATACAGGACGTTTCTGCGAACACTGTCGAAAATTCCTGAAAACAACGCGCTCACGATAAAAATGTGATTTTTCGGAAACTTGATCATCAGGAACAGCTCACTTTAGAAAGCAGATTATGTGGATTACTTATTTCGCTAATAGGTGACCCGTAAAACGAGCAATCGTAGGGAATTGTGGGGCGCGCCGTCTGCTAGCAGCTTCCGGTTCGACGGACGACGCGGCGGCATCGGCTGGCATGCCCGGCGCACGTGTTTTTCTACACGGTTTCAACTGTCAGTCGTGCGAAGCTTTCCGTCCGCTTTGTCGACCAGCAATGTCGTACCATTCATGCGCCTGATTTCTAGGTTTCAGTTCACTCTGGGCGCGACGATGACGAGCCAAGAAAGGCAAGGATACGCTTTTATTCATAACGGAACTCTGGTTTTCGTTTCGGCGGCATTTTTTGTTTCTGCCAGGTTTAGCTCTACGACATTTGCCGTTGCTTGGACGCACCGTCACTGACTGCTCTACCTGCGGGCCAGTCAGACAGGTGAAAAAGTTATCGTTATCCGATAATTTATCAACCGTATAGAAGCATTACTTTGAAAATCTGGTGCTGAAGCGATGGCTACAGCGGTGCATGTTGTTTTGTTATCGTAGCTAGAAACCGATATCGTCGGTATAACGGCGCAGCTCGCACTGAAAATGAAACTTTGCGCGTTGTCAACGGCATTTCTCGGTCGAAACTTTAGGTTCATTTGAAGTGGTACGTAGTTAGACGTTCTCGCTTTTTTTGTCAACAATGGCCGTATCGCCGTCATATTACGGCTGTGCATTATCTCTATCTGTGCTGAAGGAGCTAAGGAGGGCTAGTTGGTTACGATTATTATGTATGTGTCTAGCTGTGTCCCGCTTAAATTTGCACCGCAAAACCTCGTTTCATAATACCTCTATATGTGCATGCGAGTACTGACATAGTTCTGGTTGCCTGAGTCAATGTTAGAGAAAGAAATATCTTGGGTAATCATTTCGTGTAGGGCCTTATACACAGCGAATCGCCGCCTGATAAGTGGCACTGTATGTTCATTTTATTTTTGTTCACGGATGATTTTTGCCTTGTTACAGTTTTGGAAGTGGCAGCCATTCCTCTGATGCTTGTGTACAGCTGACTCAGCAAGGGTTGCTGCAAGGCGGTATTTACATGCGTTCACCTTTAACGTTTGAATTTGAGCAGCCAACGGCTGAACAGCCGACGATGGTTTTGCTAGGCAGCTGCAACCGGGTAATCTTCGAGTGGGACTAAGCCGGACTGCAAGCGCAAGTGGATCAGTCAGCTAAGGCGTTGCGCTGCTGAGCACGAGCTCGCGGGATCGAATCCCGGCCGAGGGGGCCGCATTTCGATGGAGGCGAAATGCGAACACGCCCGTGTGCTTGCGTTGTAGTGCATGTTAAAGAACGCCAGGTGGTCAAAATTAATCCGGAGCCCTTCACTACGACGTGCCTCATAATCAGATTTGGTTTTGGCACGTAAAACCCGAGAAAGAAGAACGGACTGCAAGCGCATCAATGGAATTCAGCGGCAAAGCGGTGGCGGCGGCTGCGCCGACTCGAACCGGAAGCAGCTAGCAGACGGCGCATCCCACAATCCCTCGCTATTTTACGGGTCACCAATAGTTTAAACACAATTATTATTACAGTTATTAACGCTGTTATACGGACGGCTACTGAAAATGTAAAATTTGTAGCTATACTGACGTGGTGATATCACATGAGCTTTCGAATAACGCGACCAGTCCTCGGCCGTGCAGCACGATAAAGTTTCTGCATTCATCGCCGGGAAACTGAAACTGCATGTGTGCTTGAGGAGTACAGGAAACCACGTCAACAAGAAACGTCTGTTGTTAAGGTGTTCTGACGTCTCCCGGTTTGTGCTACGCCATCCTAAGCATCTTTCTTACTCGACGTGGTGATTACTGCTCATGGCGGGCGCTCACGGTATCGCATCGAGGTGCTTCGTATGAAATGCGTTTTTCTTGCTCTGAAAGCGTGCACCCACGTTATGGAAGCAGATGTGGCAGCTCATACAGCAATGATGAACCCGCTCATCTTCTCGAGCTGTGTCGAAACAAGCACTCTTCGCGAGCTGTGTCGAAACAAGCACGCTGTAGCACAACACGCACAAAATAAGCACGGATGCGAGGGAAACATGTATTTAGTAGTTAAACGTGCTTTTGCCACGCGCGTGAAACATTGCAAAACCAATGAGAAACGTCGGACGTACTTCCATATTAACACTGCAGAGTCCGTCTAAACTGCTTGTAAATTAAGTTGGAGGGAGACGCCGGGCGTACCTTTAGCCACAGCCATGATTTTATTTAAGGCATTGCCGATTTACATAAGCAAAGGACCGTGCTACCTTGAGCACTGAAGGCGTCGTTAGGCGCACACTACCTGTGCACCGTGGAGAAATTTATTTCATTTTCGGACATAATATGTTGCTTATGCCACGCGGCCACAGCAATGTTATATAAAACAAGACTTTCTTCTCAAATAATACATGGGAAAATATTCGTCCAAATCTCCGGTGGATTTTCTTACGTGTTACTGCAATCAATCATGGGAAACTTTTTGGCAGTTGATGGGCTCTGTACGAAATAGTCTCTTTTCTGAAGTCTGAAGTATTTTTGTTTTTCGCAGGGATTGGCTACGTTGGTGGAATATGCACGAGCTACTACGTTGCTCTCGGTGAAGACATTCCAGGTCTATTTACTGGAATGCACACAATGACGCACGAAATCGCCCACGTGTAAGAAGTTTTGAATTATCTCCAGTCAGGACTCTCACGAATGGCATCGCGATGCCTGCGGTGGTTGCGCGGATGCTGTTTGGAAGGGATAAGTTATTTTGTAAGCCATGCCGGTCGTAAAGCAAACTATCTTACAAATTTACCTTTTTAGCCCCGTAAAACCCATGTATTGTCAATATTTCATCACACTCAACCACTTCTCCTGGACCATTAGTATGTGCTAGTAATCGTACGAGACGTTGTTTTACAGAAGTGCTAACATCGACGTAAGAACTTCAAAAGCCACGGTATCTGCGAAAAAGATAAATGGCCGTAAGGCCTGGTCAAGGAAACCAAAATGTAGGAGATGCTGACGGCTGTGGTATGTTCAGACAGCAGTGTCCTCACTGTTTTACAGGCTACACGGCAACACTGCGAATTGAACTCTTTCTGAGAACATTAGGTTATACAGGATTTTAAATGCGTAAGTATTTCTATGCCTTCCCATGGAGGAAACCCGCCGATACGTCCGTCACGTAAGGCGATCGCTGTCAAGATAGGGCCCGTAGCAGCGAGCGAGTTGACCTTCGTGCAGCCTGTCGCTTCAACGCGAACTAAGCGGCGACAACATAGCTCACATGAAGGTATCAGCACTCGGCGCACTCTGTCCCCATCGCAGATCGCTTTCAAGATAGGGCCCATAGCAGCTAGCGAGTTGACCTTCGTGCTGCCTGTCGCTTCAACGCGAACTAAGCGGCGACAACACAGCACACACAAAGCTATCAGCACTCGGCGCACTCTGTCCCCATCGCAGATCGCTTTCGAGATAGGGCCCGTAGCAGCGAGCGAGTTGACCTTCGTGCTGCCTGTCGCTTCAACGCGAACTAAGCGGCGACAACACAGCACACACAAAGCTATCAGCACTCGGCGCACTCTGTCCCCATCGCAGATCGCTTTCAAGATAGGGCCCGTAGCAGCGAGCGAGTTGACCTTCGTGCTGCCTGTCGCTTCAACGCGAACTAAGCGGCGACAACACAGCACACACAAATCTATCAGCACTGGGCGCACTCTGTCCCCATCGCAGATCGCTTTCAAGATAGGGCCCGTAGCAGCGAGCGAGTTGACCTTCGTGCTGCCTGTCGCTTCAACGCGAACTAAGCGGCGACAACACAGCACACACAAAGCTATCAGCACTCGGCGCACTCTGTCCCCATCGCAGATCGCTTTCGAGATAGGGCCCGTAGCAGCGAGCGAGTTGACCTTCGTGCTGCCTGTCGCTTCAACGCGAACTAAGCGGCGACAACACAGCACACACAAAGCTATCAGCACTCGGCGCACTCTGTCCCCATCGCAGATCGCTTTCGAGATAGGGCCCGTAGCAGCGAGCGAGTTGACCTTCGTGCTGCCTGTCGCTTCAACGCGAACTAAGCGGCGACAACACAGCACACACAAAGCTATCAGCACTCGGCGCACTCTGTCCCCATCGCAGATCGCTTTCGAGATAGGGCCCGTAGCAGCGAGCGAGTTGACCTTCGTGCTGCCTGTCGCTTCAACGCGAACTAAGCGGCGACAACACAGCACACACAAAGCTATCAGCACTCGGCGCACTCTGTCCCCATCGCAGATCGCTTTCGAGATAGGGCCCGTAGCAGCGAGCGAGTTGACCTTCGTGCTGCCTGTCGCTTCAACGCGAACTAAGCGGCGACAACACAGCACACACAAATCTATCAGCACTGGGCGCACTCTGTCCCCATCGCAGATCGCTTTCAAGATAGGGCCCGTAGCAGCGAGCGAGTTGACCTTCGTGCTGCCTGTCGCTTCAACGCGAACTAAGCGGTGACAACACAGCACACACAAAGCTAACAGCACTTGGCGCACTCTGTCCCCATCGCAGATCGCTTTCGAGATAGGGCCCGTAGCAGCGAGCGAGTTGACCTTCGTGCTGCCTGTCGCTTCAACGCGAACTAAGCGGCGACAACACAGCACACACAAAGCTATCAGCACTCGGCGCACTCTGTCCCCATCGCAGATCGCTTTCGAGATAGGGCCCGTAGCAGCGAGCGAGTTGACCTTCGTGCTGCCTGTCGCTTCAACGCGAACTAAGCGGCGACAACACAGCACACACAAGCTATCAGCACTCGGCACACTCTGTCCCCATCGCAGATCGCTTTCAAGATATATATATATATATATATATATATATATATATATATATATATATATATAGAAACTTTATTTGGCTGGAAAATATTTTAAGTATAGCGATGGTCGGAGCCCCTCAGTCCAGGGCCCCACTGGCCTCTGCCGCCTGCCTGACTTGGCTAATTAAGGACTTTTGTCCTGCCAAGTCGGAACGGGCGAGCTGTGCCTCCCACTGCTCCTATTGAGATATTATTAGTGGGCCTATGAGGGTGCTTACTACACTCCCAGGTCACATGTATTAGTGTAGGTATGCCACCGCACCAAGGGCATGTGGCCCTATAGCGGGTGGGATACATGGCATTTAGCAGTTTTAGATGGCGGAATACCCCGGTCTGTATTTTGCGCCAATCGGCGGCCTCTTCCCCGCTAAGTTGTGGGTGAGGCGGCGGGTATTTTCTGCGGACTCCGCGCTGATGAGCAAGGATGTCTTTTACATTTAAATTGATGGGATTTTGTGAGGGATAGTGTGAGGGGTTGGGGTTCGAAGAGGACGCCATCGCTCGGTTAGTAGACGCTCGAGCTAAAGCGTTAGCCTGTTCGTTCCCCTGTACCCCCGAATGTCCCGGGCACCAGAGTAGGCGATGGCGGTGGTTGAACAATTTGGGGATTATCGCGAGGCTAGGCGCAGTCACGTGCCCCTTAAGAAACATGCAACATGTCTCCCGGGAGTCAGTGACCACGACTGAGTCCCTTTCCGAACGCTCCGCGTGAGCGAGCGCGATCGTCACTGCTAACATTTCGGCCGAGGTGGGGGAGCCCGCCGTGGTCGACGCGGTAATTTGCTGCTGGCTGATCGCGTTCACGACTGCCAGGGCGTACCTCCTTTGGTAGCGCTGCCCGGTAGCCTCTGCATACGCAGCTGCGTCCGTGTAGTACGTATTGTACCTAGCGTTATTGGAGTACATCGATTGAATATGTTGTGCGCGTGCTTTGCGCCTTTCCTTGTTGTACTCGGGATGCATATTCTTGGGAATTGGAGCTAGTGTAATTTTGGATCTCACCGAAGGAGGGAGAGGTACGGCCTCTTCGGTGAGATAAATCGGGTATGCTGGGATATTAAGTCGTGCCAATATTGCCCTACCAGTTTTTGTGAAGCTGAGGCGCTCCCTCTGTCGCATCAGAGTGGCCTGCCTCAGTTCGTTCGAAAGTATTGTGTACTCCCAAAGCTAGCATGCGCTCCGTGGAGGTAGATTTAGGCAGGCCCAGAGCCGCCTTGAAAGCTGTTCGAATTATCGTGTTGGCCTGCCTCTCCTCTTCCCTGTTCAGGATTTGGTAGGGCAAGCCATATGTGATTCGACTAATCACTAAGGCCTGTACGAGCCTTAGGGTATCGATTTCTCGCATTCCCGCCTTTCTATACGTCACTCGACGTATCATTTGGGCTATGTTGTGGGTTGCGGATTTGATGGTTTTGAGCGTCTGTGCTGCTCTCCCGTCGCTCTGAAGCCATAAACCCAGGACTCGCATCGTAGGTACCTCTCGGACCATTTGGCCCTCAACCACAATGTTAATCGACCCTCTGGATTTGTAGCCTTTCGCGTGTATCCGGATGACCTCGGATTTTTCGGGCGCGCACTTCAGCCCGCTCGTTCGGCAAAATTTCTCCACCGCTAATACCGCGGTTTGGAGCGTGTATTCTTTTCCCCTAGGGAACCTCTGCTCGCCCACAGCGTGATATCGTCAGCGTAAAGCGTGTAACCTAGGTCGGGTATCCGATCGAGATCGCGCGCGAGGCGACACATCGCCATGTTGAAGAGCAGAGGAGATATTATCGCTCCTTGAGGGGTTCCTTTGCTCAGCATTTTAAATATCTGCGATGTGATTTGGCCAATACTGATGCTGGCCTCGCGGTTGGAAAGAAATGCCCTTATGTAATTGTAGGTGCGCTCACCACAACCCGAGCGTTCGAGTTCCTCGAGTATTGCGCCGTGAGAGACATTGTCGAAGGCTCCTTTGAGGTCTAGTGCTAGGACTAGTCTCTCGTCACCGTACGGAATATTGGTTAGAATCTCGTCCCTTAGTAGGAGGAACGCGTCTTGACACGATAAACCTGTGCGAAAGCCTATCATGGAGTCTGGGAACCAGCTCCGCTCTTCCAGGTATCGCTGTAGTCTGCTGTGGATCACCCTCTCATAGAGCTTACCGAGGCAGGACGTGAGCGATACCGGCCGGAGGGTATCGATCGAGGGATTCTTTTTCGGTTTGGGGATCATGATTATTTTAGCCAATTTACATTCTTGGGGCTAATCTCCCTTGGCCCAGTACTCGCTATTGAAAACCTTTGTTATTTTCGCTAGGGCCACCGAATCCATGTTTCGAATTATTGAATTTGTGATTGTGTCTGGGCCCGGTGCCGAGTTTTTAACTGCGGCTTGCGCCGCTTCGTACACTTCCGCGTACGTTATTTCTTCGTCTAATTTAGGGTTAGGGCCTGTAGCAGCGAGCGAGTTGACCTTCGTGCTGCCTGTCGCTTCAACGCCAACTAAGCGGCGACAACACAGCACACACAAAGCTATCAGCACTCGGCGCACTCGGTCCCCATCGCAGATCACTTTCAAGATAGGGCCCGTAGCAGCGAGCGAGTTGACCTTTGTGGTGCCTGTCGCTTCAACGCGAACTAAGCGGCGACAACACAACGCACACGAAGCTATCAGCACTCGGCGCACTCTGTCCCCATTGCAGATCGGTTTCAAGATAGGGCCCGTAGCAGCGAGCGAGTTGACCTTCGTGGTGCCTGTCGCTTCAACGCGAACTAAGCGGCGGCAACACAACGCACACGAAGCTATCAGCACTCGGCGCACTCGGTCCCCATCGCAGATCACTTTCAAGATAGGGCCCGTCGCAGCGAGCGAGTTGACCTTTGTGGTGCCTGTCGCTTCAACGCGAAAAGCGGCGACAACACAACGCACACGAAGCTATCAGCACTCGGCGCACTCTGTCCCCATTGCAGATCGGTTTCAAGATAGGGCCCGTAGCAGCGAGCGAGTTGACCTTCGTGGTGCCTGTCGCTTCAACGCGAACTAAGCGGCGACAACACAGCGCACACGAAGCTATCAGCACTCGGCGCACTTTGTCTCCATCGCAGATCGCTTTCAAGATAGGGCCTGCGTAGCCGCGCCATACGCAGCCGCCGCTCGAATACGGTTGATCATGGTTTTTAATGGTTCGATGCGGATAGATAAAGCGTTAAAGAGCGATAACGGCTTCAATGATAGGAACCTCATCAGCGCAACTGGCGCCGTCACCTGCAGTAGTTTGCTTGCGTCCTCAATTGACCTTGCGTCGCTGTCCGCAGCCAGTGCGTGTCGCCGCAGCTCTGTTGTTTACACTGCTGGGATCAAGTTTCATAAGATTGATAATGACACCGGGCTGCGTGGAGATGAACAAGTGGCACAATGCTCTACGCATACTCTGACAACACCCAGAGGACTTCTGCGTGATAGTTTTACTCTCTCAGTACGTTTGATGCAAGTTTAAACAGCTTTGTCTTGTTTAAGTGGCACTTTCTTTTCTGTCATGACCATCGTGTGCGCGTTAATGTTGCTTTCACCAAATGATGAGCTCCATATCCGAGCACGGCGCCCGCATTTCTATATGTGCTTTATGGAAAAATTCCCAAATGATCACAATATTTCTGAGCCTCTAATGCCTCTCACAGATGTGAAATATTTTAATACTATTTGCTTATTATCGTTACTACTACTCGTCGGCTCGAGTACGTAGTTTCTAGAGCAAGAAAATCCCCTTATTAGTAACTGCGACACTTCATTTCTCTGCCTTGCCGTATTCTGCGCTGTGTTTACCAATCACATGGGATGAATCAGGTCAACGTTATGTCGACTTACCACATTTGCAAAATTCTTTTTTTTGGCGCGCACTCCAGAATGCTCTTTAATGAATAGCAAACCTCGATTTGTTTTGAAGGCTGGGTAGCGTGCATGATGGAAGTGGTCCGAGCTCTGCTATCGAAGGACACCCAGGAGCTGTCCGTTGTCTGTGGGATTACGGATACATCATGAGCTACGTCGACAATGGCCCAAACCATCATCAGTTCTCCTACTGCAGCTTGAAGCAGATACAGTATGTCCTCACGTAAGGCATCCTTTGCTCATTTGTTTGACTTGCTGTGATTGCGAATATGACCTGTTTCATTTCAGTGCTTCGTGAATTTTTTTTCGCGCGCTGCCGTCGACAAGATTTTCGATAAGAGTGTTCGTTTGTGACTTATTTTTGTCGAGCTGCGTCTCTTAGTTAAGAAAGAAAAGAACATTCAGCTCTCATCATCAGCCTATATTTATGTCCACTTCAGGACGAAGGCCTCTTCAAGCGATCTCCAATTACCCCGTCTTGTGCTGATTCTAACTTGCACCTGCAAATTTTCTAAATTCATCACCCCACCTAGTTTTCTGCCTTCCTCTACTGCGCTTTGCTTCTCTTGGTATTTATTCTGTAACTCTAAGGGTACACGCATTACATGGCCTGCCCAGTTCCATTTTTTTCTCTTAATGTCAATTAGAATATCGGCTTTCGCCGTTTGCTCTCTGATCCACACCGCTCTCTTCCAGTCTCTTAAAGTTAGGCTTAACATGTTTCGTTCCATCGCTCTTTGCGCAGTCCTTAACTTGTTCTCGAGCTTCTTTGTTGACCTCCAAGTTTCTCCCCCATATGTTAGCACCAGTAGAATGCAATGATTGAACGTTCCGCTCTAGCTTAATATAAATGTTTCTATTCTGGAAACACACTCTGAAAACATTTACGCCCTTTAGGGCGTACCTTGTCCCTAAGCAATAGTCAACACAGTCTTGTGTTTTTCTTGG